>NW_026600211.1:0-172500 GCF_029448725.1 Salvelinus fontinalis | reverse complement strand
GGCAGTGAATGAACAGAGAGAGAAAGCACGCAGGGCATTCTACGCCATTAAAAAGCTAATTCAAATTGAAATACCTATTAAAATTTGGCTAAAACTAATTGAATATGTCATTGAACCAATTGCACTTTATGGCAGCGAGGTGTGGGGTCCACTTGCAAAACAAGATTTCAACAAATGGGGCAAACACCCCATTGAAACCCTGCATGCAGAGTTCTGTAAGATTCTCCTACATGTCCAGAAGAAAACTACAAACAATGCATGCAGGGCAGAATTAGGCAAATATCCACTAATAATAAAAACTCAAAAAAGAGCAATTAAGTTTTGGAAACATCTAAAATACAGTGACCCCCTCTCATATCACTACCAAGCCCTGCAATGCCAAGAGCTGGGCAAAGAAAAGAGTCCCTTCATCCAGCTGGTCCTGGGGCTGAGTTCACAAACCTGTTCTACTAACACACTGAAGCCTCAGGACCAGAACATCCAATCAATCAGGATGAACCAAATTACAACACAGTCAAAACAAAACTACATTGCTTATTGGGAAACACAAGCACAAACACAAAGCAAAATGCAGTGCTATCTGGTCCTAAATCGACAGTACACCGTGGCTAAATATTTGACCATGGTTACTGATCAAAACCTTAGAAAAACCTTGACAAAGTACAGGCTCAATGAGCACAGCCTTGCCATTGAGAAGGGTAGACTAAGGAAAACCTGGCTCCCTGTAGAGGAAAGGCTGTGCAACCACTGCACAACAGCAGAACCTGAGACGGAGCTGCATTTCCTGACAAAATGTCAAAAATATAAAACAATTAGAGAGTGTCATTTCCCCAAATTTGAAACTCTTATTCAAGGTTTCAAAGACCTCTCTGATGAGAGTAGGCTACCCGTCCTGTTGGGGAAGGACGCAGAGAGCTGTGGGTTGGCAGCGCACTACATTGCTGCCTGCCATAAGTTGAGGGACAGTGTCTGACAGACCAATCAACTTGCACATGTCTTCTACTGTATGTTTATTGTTATTGTTCAATGTATGGTAATTTTGAAACTTGGTTATTGTTGTTACTGTTGTCCCGTTGACAATTTTGATTCTCATTTTTATATTGTAAATAAGCTTTGGCAATATGTACACTGTTACGTCATGCCAATAAAGCAAATTGAATTGAATTGAATTGAATTGAAAGAGAGAGAGAGAGAGAGAGAGAGAGAGAGAGAGAGAGAGAGAGAGAGAGAGAGAGAGAGAGAGAGAGAGAGAGAGAGAGAGAGAGAGAGAGAGAGAGAGAGAGAGAGAGAGAGAGAGAGAGAGAGAGAGAGAGAGAGACTAGATTGCTATGTGGCCCTAAACAGAGAGTACACAGTGGCGGAATACCTGACCACAGTGACTGACCCTAAATTAAGGAAATCTTTGACTATGTACAGACACAGTGAGCATAGCCTTGCTATTGAAAAAGGCCGCCGTAGGCAGACCTGGCTCTCAAGAGAAGACAGACTATGTGCACATGTAACAGTATAACTTTACGTCGTCCCCTCGCCCCGACACGGGCGCGAACCAGGGACCCTCTGCACACATCGACAACAGTCACCCACGAAGCAGCGTTACCCATCGCTCCACAAAAGCCACGGCCCTTGCAGAGCAAGGGGCAACCCTACTTAATGTCTCAGAGCAAGTGACGTAACTGATTGAAATGCTACTAGCGCGTACCCGCTAAATAGCTAGCCATTTCACATCCGTTACACACACTGCCCACAACATGAGGTGGAAACTGAGCTGCAATTCCTAACCTCCTGTCAAATGTATGACCATATTACAGACACATATTTCCCTCAGATTACACAGACCCACAAATAACTATTGTTACAACACTGTATATAGACATAATATGACATTTGAAACGTCTTTATTCTTTTGGAACTTCTGTGAGTGTAATGTTTAATGTTGATTTTTTATTGTTTATTTCACTTTTGTTTATTATCTATTTCACTTGTTTTGGCAATGTAAACATATGTTTCCCAAGCCAATAAAGCCCTTAAGTTGAATTGAGAGAAAGAAAGAGACAGAGATATAATTGAGAGAGAGATTTAATTGAGTGAGAGAGAGAGAGAGAGAGAGAGAGAGAGAGAGAGAGAGAGAGAGAGAGAAAAAAAAATTGAAAGAGAAAGAGCGAGAGAAAGAGAGATAAAGAGAGAGAGAAAGTCGTTTTGGGTTTTCAAAATGTGAACCATGCGCGCGCTGAGAGAGAAGTCGAATTGAGGGACGCGCGAGGGAAGGAAGGTCTCCTCGCGCTGGAATAAAAGCGCTATTGATTGTTGCTTTGGAGTAAAACTCCACTATTCAGAGAGGGATACAATCGCTATAAATGAGGGAAAACGACGAAAAAGATGGATGTAGCCAACCAGAAGTGTGAAAATTTTGACAGAAAAGTTGTCAAGAAAACCCAAACATTGATTTACCTCAATTTTTGTTGAAAGATGAATATGGGTACTTTCTTCGGATAATTTTTGGCGCGTCGAGCCAGGAGGAACATTCAGCAATAGAAAAGTAGATTATCTGACTGATAGTTAGGCCTATGGATTTTTCTTTATTGGAAGCAATTAAACATTGCATTTGTGAATCTGTTACGCATCAGTGAAGGTTTAACGACACTAAATTGGACTTTTCTTCGGGACAGGTGTTGGTTTTGAGCTTGAATCAGTTGTTTAGTTGTTTTTGACTAGTTGTTTAGACATTTGAAGTGTTCGTTGCGCACAGGTTAAGGTAATAATTTATGGGACATATTCCGGCCCAAAAATATTTAGATAGTTTAGGCTACTGTTTGTCAAAAATAAAATAAACCTAGAACAACCTCTGTTTAATTCCTTAAAAAGCTGTCAACATATTGTTAAACCTGATAGCGGTTACAGCAACAGACCATAACTAAGTAGTCTGTTTTTCGCTCAATAACATTTGAAGCAGGGTTGTCGGAAGCAACACAACACGGTTACATTACAACGCGCCCAAGCAATACCACTGGAACTGTGTTTTTTACGGTTTTCACGGATCCCTGGGGAATACCGCGAGTTCGCGCTGTTATGCTGGAGCACTGAATTTAAACGAACTCTAGGGAAATTAAAGACCAAGTCCGGGAACAGAAAGAGAGATAACACGAAGCCCGTCCATCCTTTACAACATGGAGCTGCACAAATACCTGCTACTCCTCAAGTTAATAGTTCTCCTCAAAGGTAAGTTTGTAACCAGTGTGAGTTGTCACGTTGTCTATCATCTCAACCTTTCTAGAGCTGTTTTTTTTTCTCACGAATACCTTTAGTCCTTGACCCCGACCTTGACCTTTTACAAAGTCACTTCAATGACAGCATTTTGAAAGTTTAAGTAGCCTATGCAAACATGTTCATGAAAATTAGGCATTTTCTAGTTCGAGATTCATCAGTGTATTTGTTATCCCAATGGCATTGTAGGACCTACAACCTCTGCAGAGAAGTCTCTGGACCTTTATACCACAGCCAGCTAATGCACCTACAGCACATCATAGGTCCTAGAACATAAACACTGATCCTGTAAACCAGTTGAAAGACCTCTATAACCACTACAGTGTGCAGGGTCATTCTCTATGTTGAGACTTGGCCCAGCTATTTACTGTGTAGGCATACAGCTGTTTCCCTGGTTCCCCCCTGCTGCTGCTCCCCTGTCCAATTGTATGATATGGTAATCAAGTTACCTACTGGAGCTCCCTCAGTGGACTCACTCCTTATCTTCAAACAACCATGAATAATGTGTTATATTTATACACAATATGGATTTTCTCTAGGTCTCAAAGCTCAAAGAACTTGAAGTTGAAGTGATTCACCTAAACAACTGCAGGCATCATTCTCTAAGGTACAAAGGCTGAGGCAGGATATTTAGAAAGCTACTTATAGCCTCCCTGTAGGCTTACATCATGTGAGAGATAATGCCCAGCCACAGCCAAGAGGTTTTCCACTTTCACCTCTAACCACAGGCTTGCTGGTTCAAATCCCATTTTGACTGCCACCTTAATCACTACGTTGGTGGCAGAAGTGGGATTCTGCATTCTGGCCTTTTTTGCCCTCCTGCAAGGTTTAACTGTACAATATGGTAATGAACTTACATAGCTTCCTCATTGTGTAGGGCTATCTTCTCTCCTGCTGGTTGCTGGATCAAACCCCGCCCCCTCCCCTGAATTGCTACACTGGTGCCAGTGGGAGGGTTAGACCTAAATCCTATCAGTAATATCCATCTCTCCAGAATTCACCTAGAAGCTCCAGTTATAGTAATACGGTATTTCCGTCAGACGAACCACACTTATTTTCACGCTTGTTAATGTCGACTACCCCACCTCCCAACCCCTGCATGTTACCTCTACCATAACACACCTCACTCACTGACTCCTGTTAGACGGCAGGAGAGGAGAGAAAATACTATTATAGTTTCACCAGGAATGAGTGTTGACACAGTCCATAAGCAGCGAGTAAATTGCTGCGTTACTGTGCAGTGAGTGGCCATGAAAAGAATGAAGAGATGGTATTATTAGACAGGGCAGAATCACGGTAATCTATTGCAAGGCATGATACAGTAAAGCTAGACCCTGTAAGATTTCTTCCTGCTATTAGCAACCTCCATCCCACTCTAGTAGAGCATGGTGAGCTCCAGGATGGTCCTGGAGTGTTCATAAGTATGTCCACAGTGTATAACACTGTAATAAGGAGGCAGTAGACATCTTACTTAAAGGTGGGGTGTTTAGAAGTAGTGTTTTGGATCTATGAATCCATACACTGAGTGTACAAAACATTAAGAACACCTGCTCTTTCCATGACATATACAGACCAGGTGAATCCAGTTGAAACCTATGATCCCTTATTGATTTCACCTGTTAAATCCACTTCAATTAGTGTAGATGGGGAGGCAGGTTAAATAAGGATTTTTAGGCCTTGAGACAATCGAGACATGGATTGTGTATGTGTGACATTCAGAGTTTGAATGGGCAAGACACAATATTTAAGTGCCTTTGAACAGGGTATTGTAGTAGGTGACAGAAACACCGGTTTGAGTGTCAAGAACTGCAATGATGTCACGACTTCGACCGAGGCAGGCTCTCCTTCCCGTTCGGGTGGCGCTCGGCGGTCGTCGTCACCGGCCTATTAGCTGCCACTGATCCTTTTCTCCCCCTCCCTATGTGTTTATTGGGTTCACCTGTTTTGTATTAGGGTTAATTAGTTGGGCTTATTAGTCAGCCGGCCCGCACGTTTCTTTGTGCGGGATTGTTTGTTAGTAAGAGTGGTGTTTGTTTCGTTCTTCGTGTTTACTGGACTGTGTTCGTTTCCCCCGTGTCTGGGGTTGTTTGAGGAGTACACCCAGTGTGTTAGTAGGGTGGCCTGGTTTCTCCGTGTTCATTAAAGAACAGTTGTTATTGCACCTGCTGTTTCCCTGTGCTTGACTACGCACTCCGACACCCAGGCCTTACAAATGATGCTGGGTTTTTCACACTCAACAGTTTCCTGTGTGTATCAAGAATGTTCCACCACCCAAAGGACATCCAGCCAACTTGACACAACTGCGGGAAGCATTGGAGTCAACATGGGTCAGCATCCCTGTGGAATGCTTTCGACACCTTGTAGAGTCCAATGTTTTGTACACTCAGTGTTATTTATAAACCTGGTTTAACTGTTCTGTGAAGGATCCCTGATGATGTCAAACATGATCTGAGTGAGACCATGTACCAGTCTAGTACAGCACAACACTGCTGTCTGTTCAGGCCATGTACCAGTCCAGTACAACACAACACTGCTGTCTGTTCAGGCCATGTACCAGTCTAGTACAACACAACACTGCTGTCTGTTCAGGCCATGTACCAGTCCAGTACAACTGTCACGATCGTGTGGAGGATTGATGGACCAAAACGCAGCTTTAGGAAAATAAGCCATCTCCTTTTTATTGTCGAAGAAGGCAAAACGAAACAAAAACACTTACACACTAACAAAACAAGAAAACGATCGTGAAGCTAAATAACGATGTGCACACACAGACTACAAACGTATAACATAGACAACTACTCACAACAAATGAAAGCCTATGGCTACCCTAAATAAGGCTCCCAATCAGAGACAACCGAAATCAGCTGTCTCTAATTGGGAACTCATTCAGGTAACCATAGACTCTCCTAGACAACTAAACATACATAGACAACGCTAGACACATGTACTCAACACAAACCCATATACTACACCCAACAACCCCTTTACCATAGAAACACCCAAAACCAACAAAACACAAACATTCCCCATGTCACACCCTGACCTAACTAAAATAATAAAGAAAACAAAGAATACTAAGGCCAGGGCGTGACATAACCCCCCCCCTTTAAGGTGCGAACTCCGGGCGCACCATTACACAGTCTAGGGGAGGGTCTGGGTGGGCTTCCATCCACGGTGGCGGCTCCGGCTCTGGTCGTGGTCCCCACGTCACCACAGTCCCTAACCGCCTCCTTAGCTTCCTCCAAATGACCCCCCTCCACATTAACCCCACTGCATTAAGGGGCAGTTCCGGACTAAGGGGCAGCTCCGGACTAAGGGGCAGTACCAGGGTAAGGGGCAGTGCTAGGGTAAGGGGCAGTGCCAGGGTAAGGGGCAGTACCAGGGTAAGGGGCAGCACCAGGGTAAGGGGCAGCACCAGGATAAGGGGCAGCTCCGGACTGAGGAATGGCAGCTCCGGACTGAGGAATGGCAGCTCCGGACTGAGGGACTGCAGCTCCGGACTGAGGGACTGCAGCTCCGGACTGAGGGACGGCCCATGGCTGGCTGACAGATCTGGCTGCTCATGGCTGGCTGACGGATCTGGCTGCTCATGGCTGGCTGACGGATCTGGCTGCTCATGGCTGGCTGACGGATCTGGCTGCTCTTGGCTGGCTGACGGATCTGGCTGCTCATGGCTGGCTGACGGATCTGGCTGCTCATGGCTGGCTGACGGATCTGGCTGCTCATGGCTGGCTGACGGATCTGGCTGCTCATGGCTAGCTGACGGATCTGGCTGCTCATGGCTAGCTGACAGATCTGGCTGCTCATGGCTAGCTGACGGATCTGGCTGCTCATGGCTAACTGACGGATCTGGCTGCTCATGGCTGGCTGACGGATCTGGCTGCTCATGGCTGGCTGACGGATCTGGCTGCTCATGGCTAGCTGACTGATCTGGCTGCTCATGGCTGGCTGGCGGCTCTGGCAGATCCTGTCTGATTGGCGGCTCTGGCAGATCCTGTCTGATTGGCGGCTCTAGCGGCTCCTGTCTGGCGGGCGGCTCTAGCGGCTCCTGTCTGGCGGGCGGCTCTAGCGGCTCCTGTCTGGCGGGCGGCTCAGTAGGCTCATGGCAGACGGGCGGCTTTGCAGGCTCATGGCAGACGGATGGCTCAGATGGCGCTGGGAAGACGGATGGCTCAGATGGCGCTGGGAAGACGGATGGCTCAGATGGCGCTTGGCAGACGGGCAGTTCAGGCATCGCTGTGCAGACGGCAGACTCCTGCCGGCTGAGGCGCACTGTAGACCTGGTGCGTGGTGCCGGGACTGGTGGTACCGGGCTGGGGACACGCATCTCAGGGCTAGTGCGGGGAGCAGCAACAGGACGCACAGGACTCTGGGGACACACAGGAGGCTTGGTGCGTGGTTTAGGCACTGGTGGTAAAGGGCTGGAGACACGCACCATATGGCTAGTGCGTGGAGGAGGCACTGGTGGTACTGGGTTGGGGCGGGGAGGTGGCGCCGGAAATACCGGACCGTGCAGGCGTACTGGCTCCCTTGAGCGCCGAGCCTGCCCAACCTTACCTGGTTGTATGCTCCCCGTCGCCTGACCAGTGCGGGGAGGTGGAATAACCCGCACCGGCCTATGTAGGCGAACCGGGGACACCATGCGTAAGGCTGGTGCCATGTACGCCGGCCCGAGGAGACGCACTGGTGACCAGATGCGTTGGGCCGGCTTCATGACATACGGCTCAACGCTCAGTCTAGCCCGGCCGATACGTGGCGCTGAAATGTACCGAACCGGGCTATGCACGCGTACAGGAGACACCGTGCGCTCTACTGCGTAACACGGTGTCTGCCCGTACTCTCGCGCTCCACGGTAAGTACAGGGAGTAGGCGCAGGTTTCCTACCTGACTTCGCCACACTCCCTTTAAGGCCCCCCCCAAGAAATTTTTGGGTTGTACTCACGGGCTTCCAGCCTTGTCTCCGTGCTGCCTCCTCATATCGCCTCCTCTCGGCTTTAGCTGCCTCCAGCTCTTCACGAGGAAGGCGATATTCTCCCGGTTGTGCCCACGGCCCCTTACCATCCAGTATCTCCTCCCATGTCCACGAATCCTGTGTAGGTGGGTCCTGTTGCCGCTTTCCATGCCGCTTGGTCCTGTAATGGTGAGTAGTTCTGTCACGATCGTGTGGAGGATTGATGGACCAAAACACAGCTTTAGGAAAATAAGCCATCTCCTTTTTATTGTCGAAGAAGGCAAAACGAAACAAAAACACTTACACACTAACAAAACAAGAAAACGATCGTGAAGCTAAATAACGATGTGCACACACAGGCTACAAACGTATAACATAGACAACTACTCACAACAAATGAAAGCCTATGGCTACCCTAAATAAGGCTCCCAATCAGAGACAACCGAAATCAGCTGTCTCTAATTGGGAACTCATTCAGGTAACCATAGACTCTCCTAGACAACTAAACATACATAGACAACGCTAGACACATGTACTCAACACAAACCCATATACTACACCCAACAACCCCTTTACCATAGAAACACCCAAAACCAACAAAACACAAACATTCCCCATGTCACACCCTGACCTAACTAAAATAATAAAGAAAACAAAGAATACTAAGGCCAGGGCGTGACAACAACACAACACTGCTGTCTGTTCAGGCCATGTACCAGTCTAGTACAACACTGCTGTCTGTTCAGGTCATGTACCAGTCCAGTACAACACAACACTGCTGTCTGTTCAGGCCATGTACCAGTCTAGTACAACACAACACTGCTGTCTGTTCAGGCCATGTACCAGTCTAGTACAACACAACACTGCTGTCTGTTCAGGCCATGTACCAGTCTAGTACAGCACAACACTGCTGTCTGTTCAGGCCATGTACCAGTCCAGTACAACACAACACTGCTGTCTGTTCAGGCCATGTACCAGTCCAGTACAGCACAACACTGGTGTCTGTTCAGGCCATGTACCAGTCCAGTACAGCACAACACTGGTGTCTGTTCAGGCCATGTACCAGTCTAGTACAACACAACACTGCTGTCTGTTCAGGCCATGTACCAGTCTAGTACAACACAACACTACTGTCTGTTCAGGCCATGTACCAGTCCAGTCCAGTACAACACAACACTGCTGTCTGTTCAGGTCATGTACCAGTCCAGTACAACACAACACTGCTGTCTGTTCAGGCCATGTACCAGTCCAGTACAGCACAACACTGCTGTCTGTTCAGGCCATGTACCAGTCCAGTACAACACTGCTGTCTGTTCAGGCCATGTACCAGTCCAGTACAACACTGCTGTCTGTTCAGGCCATGTACCAGTCTAGTACAACACAACACTGCTGTCTGTTCAGGCCATGTACCAGTCGAGTACAACATTGCTGTCTGTTCAGGCCATGTACCAGTCCAGTACAACACTGCTGTCTGTTCAGGCCATGTACCAGTCCAGTACAACACAACACTGCTGTCTGTTCAGGCCATGTACCAGTCTAGTACAACACAACACTGCTGTCTGTTCAGGCCATGTACCAGTCTAGTACAACACAACACTGCTGTCTGTTCAGGCCATGTACCAGTCTAGTACAACACAACACTGCTGTCTGTTCAGGCCATGTACCAGTCTAGTACAGCACAACACAACACTGCTGTCTGTTCAGGCCATGTACCAGTCTAGTACAACACAACACTGCTGTCTGTTCAGGCCATGTACCAGTCTAGTACAACACAACACTGCTGTCTGTTCAGGCCATGTACCAGTCTAGTACAACACTGCTGTCTGTTCAGGCCATGTACCAGTCCAGTACAATACAACACAACACTGCTGTCTGTTCAGGCCATGTACCAGTCTAGTACAGCACAACACTACTGTCTGTTCAGGCCATGTACCAGTCTAGTACAACACAACACTGCTGTCTGTTCAGGCCATGTACCAGTCCAGTACAGCACAACACTGCTGTCTGTTCAGGCCATGTACCAGTCCAGTACAACACTGCTGTCTGTTCAGGCCATGTACCAGTCTAGTACAACACAACACTGCTGTCTGTTCAGGCCATGTACCAGTCCAGTACAACACAACACTGCTGTCTGTTCAGGCCATGTACCAGTCTAGTACAACACTGCTGTCTGTTCAGGCCATGTACCAGTCCAGTACAACACAACACTGCTGTCTGTTCAGGCCATGTACCAGTCCAGTACAACACAACACTGCTGTCTGTTCAGGCCATGTACCAGTCCAGTACAACACAACACTGCTGTCTGTTCAGGACATGTACCAGTCTAGTCTAGTACAACACTGCTGTCTGTTCAGGCCATGTACCAGTCCAGTCTAGTACAACACAACACTGCTGTCTGTTCAGGCCATGTACCAGTCTAGTACAATACAACACAACACTGCTGTCTGTTCAGGCCATGTACCAGTCCAGTACAACACAACACTGCTGTCTGTTCAGGCCATGTACCAGTCTAGTACAATACAACACAACACTGCTGTCTGTTCAGGCCATGTACCAGTCTAGTACAACACTGCTGTCTGTTCAGGCCATGTACCAGTCTAGTACAACACAACACTGCTGTCTGTTCAGGTCATGTACCAGTCCAGTACAACACAACACTGCTGTCTGTTCAGGCCATGTACCAGTCCAGTACAGCACAACACTGCTGTCTGTTCAGGCCATGTACCAGTCCAGTACAACACAACACTGCTGTCTGTTCAGGCCATGTACCAGTCCAGTACAGCACAACACTGCTGTCTGTTCAGGTCATGTACCAGTCCAGTACA
The DNA here is from genome assembly GCF_029448725.1 of Salvelinus fontinalis. Lineage (NCBI taxonomy): Eukaryota > Metazoa > Chordata > Actinopteri > Salmoniformes > Salmonidae > Salvelinus > Salvelinus fontinalis. The sequence continues at coordinate 161,463 of NW_026600211.1, read as the reverse complement.
ACACAACACTGCTGTCTGTTCAGGCCATGTACCAGTCTAGTACAACACAACACTGCTGTCTGTTCAGGCCATGTACCAGTCCAGTACAACACTGCTGTCTGTTCAGGCCATGTACCAGTCTAGTACAACACAACACTGCTGTCTGTTCAGGTCATGTACCAGTCCAGTACAACACAACACTGCTGTCTGTTCAGGCCATGTACCAGTCTAGTACAACACAACACTGCTGTCTGTTCAGGTCATGTACCAGTCTAGTACAACACAACACTGTTGTCTGTTCAGGCCATGGACCAGTCTAGTACAACACAACACTGCTGTCTGTTCAGGTCATGTACCAGTCCAGTACAACACAACACTGCTGTCTGTTCAGGCCATGTACCAGTCCAGTACAACACTGCTGTCTGTTCAGGCCATGTACCAGTCCAGTACAACACAACACTGCTGTCTGTTCAGGCCATGTACCAGTACAACACAACACTGCTGTCTGTTCAGGCCATGTACCAGTCCAGTACAACACTGCTGTCTGTTCAGGCCATGTACCAGTCCAGTACAACACAACACTGCTGTCTGTTCAGGTCATGTACCAGTCCAGTACAGCACAACACTGCTGTCTGTTCAGGCCATGTACCAGTCTAGTACAGCACAACACTGCTGTCTGTTCAGGCCATGTACCAGTCCAGTACAACACTGCTGTCTGTTCAGGCCATGTACCAGTCTAGTACAGCACAACACTGCTGTCTGTTCAGGCCATGTACCAGTCCAGTACAACACAACACTGCTGTCTGTTCAGGCCATGTACCAGTCCAGTACAACACAACACTGCTGTCTGTTCAGGCCATGTACCTGTCCAGTACAACACAACACTGCTGTCTGTTCAGGTCATGTACCAGTCCAGTACAGCACAACACTGCTGTCTGTTCAGGCCATGTACCAGTCTAGTACAACACAACACTGCTGTCTGTTCAGGCCATGTACCAGTCTAGTACAGCACAACACTGCTGTCTGTTCAGGCAATGTACCAGTCTAGTACAGCACAACACTGCTGTCTGTTCAGGCCATGTACCAGTCTAGTACAACACAACACTGCTGTCTGTTCAGGCCATGTACCAGTCTAGTACAGCACAACACTGCTGTCTGTTCAGGCCATGTACCAGTCCAGTACAACACAACACTGCTGTCTGTTCAGGCCATGTACCAGTCTAGTACAGCACAACACTGCTGTCTGTTCAGGCCATGTACCAGTCCAGTACAACACTGCTGTCTGTTCAGGCCATGTACCAGTCTAGTACAACACAACACTGCTGTCTGTTCAGGCCATGTACCAGTCTAGTACAACACAACACTGCTGTCTGTTCAGGTCATGTACCAGTCCAGCACAACACAACACTGCTGTCTGTTCAGGCCATGTACCAGTCCAGTACAACACTGGTGTCTGTTCAGGCCATGTACCAGTCTAGTACAACACTGCTGTCTGTTCAGGCCATGTACCAGTCTAGTACAACACAACACTGCTGTCTGTTCAGGCCATGTACCAGTCTAGTGCAACACAACACTGCTGTCTGTTCAGGCCATGTACCAGTCTAGTACAACACTGCTGTCTGTTCAGGCCATGTACCAGTCCAGTACAACACAACACTGCTGTCTGTTCAGGCCATGTACCAGTCCAGTACAACACAACACTGCTGTCTGTTCAGGCCATGTACCAGTCCAGTACAGCACAACACTGCTGTCTGTTCAGGCCATGTACCAGTCTAGTACAACACAACACTGCTGTCTGTTCAGGCCATGTACCAGTCTAGTACAGCACAACACTGCTGTCTGTTCAGGCCATGTACCAGTCCAGTACAGCACAACACTGCTGTCTGTTCAGGCCATGTACCAGTCTAGTACAACACAACACTGCTGTCTGTTCAGGCCATGTACCAGTCCAGTACAACACTGCTGTCTGTTCAGGCCATGTACCAGTCCAGTACAACACAACACTGCTGTCTGTTCAGGCCATGTACCAGTCTAGTACAGCACAACACTGGTGTCTGTTCAGGCCATGTACCAGTCCAGTACAACACTGCTGTCTGTTCAGGCCATGTACCAGTCTAGTACAACACAACACTGCTGTCTGTTCAGGCCATGTACCAGTCCAGTACAACACTGCTGTCTGTTCAGGCCATGTACCAGTCCAGTACAACACTGCTGTCTGTTCAGGCCATGTACCAGTCTAGTACAGCACAACACTGCTGTCTGTTCAGGCCATGTACCAGTCTAGTACAACACAACACTGCTGTCTGTTCAGGCCATGTACCAGTCCAGTACAGCACAACACTGCTGTCTGTTCAGGCCATGTACCAGTACAACACAACACTGCTGTCTGTTCAGGCCATGTACCAGTCTAGTACAGCACAACACTGCTGTCTGTTCAGGTCATGTACCAGTCTAGTACAACACAACACTGCTGTCTGTTCAGGCCATGTACCAGTCTAGTACAACACAACACTGCTGTCTGTTCAGGTCATGTACCAGTCTAGTACAACACAACACTGCTGTCTGTTCAGGTCATGTACCAGTCTAGTACAACACAACACTGCTGTCTGTTCAGGCCATGTACCAGTCTAGTACAACACTGCTGTCTGTTCAGGCCATGTACCAGTCTAGTACAACACAACACTGCTGTCTGTTCAGGCCATGTACCAGTCTAGTACAACACTGCTGTCTGTTCAGGCCATGTACCAGTCTAGTACAACACTGCTGTCTGTTCAGGCCATGTACCAGTCTAGTACAACACTGCTGTCTGTTCAGGCCATGTACCAGTCTAGTACAACACTGCTGTCTGTTCAGGCCATGTACCAGTCTAGTACAACACTGCTGTCTGTTCAGGCCATGTACCAGTCTAGTACAACACAACACTGCTGTCTGTTCAGGCCATGTACCAGTCTAGTACAACACAACACTGCTGTCTGTTCAGGCCATGTACCAGTCTAGTACAACACTGCTGTCTGTTCAGGTCATGTACCAGTCCAGTCCAGTACAACACAACACTGCTGTCTGTTCAGGCCATGTACCAGTCCAGTCTAGTACAACACAACACTGCTGTCTGTTCAGGTCATGTACCAGTCTAGTACAACACAACACTGCTGTCTGTTCAGGCCATGTACCAGTCTAGTACAGCACAACACTGCTGTCTGTTCAGGCCATGTACCAGTCCAGTACAACACAACACTGCTGTCTGTTCAGGTCATGTACCAGTCTAGTACAACACAACACTGCTGTCTGTTCAGGCCATGTACCAGTCCAGTCTAGTACAACACAACACTGCTGTCTGTTCAGGTCATGTACCAGTCTAGTACAGCACAACACTGCTGTCTGTTCAGGCCATGTACCAGTCTAGTACAACACAACACTGCTGTCTGTTCAGGCCATGTACCAGTCCAGTACAACACTGCTGTCTGTTCAGGCCATGTACCAGTCCAGTACAACACTGCTGTCTGTTCAGGCCATGTACCAGTCCAGTACAACACAACACTGCTGTCTGTTCAGGCCATGTACCAGTCCAGTACAACACTGCTGTCTGTTCAGGCCATGTACCAGTCCAGTACAACACTGCTGTCTGGTCAGGCCATGTACCAGTCTAGTACAACACAACACTGCTGTCTGTTCAGGCCATGTACCAGTCCAGTCCAGTACAACACTGCTGTCTGTTCAGGCCATGTACCAGTCCAGTACAACACAACACTGCTGTCTGTTCAGGCCATGTACCAGTCCAGTACAACACAACACTGCTGTCTGTTCAGGTCATGTACCAGTCCAGTCCAGCACAACACTGCTGTCTGTTCAGGTCATGTACCAGTCTAGTACAACACAACACTGCTGTCTGTTCAGGCCATGTACCAGTCCAGTACAACACAACACTGGTGTCTGTTCAGGCCATGTACCAGTCCAGTACAACACAACACTGCTGTCTGTTCAGGCCACGTCTCTGTCTCCTCCTGCTGATCCTGAGGAATGAATGAGGAAGGAATGCATTGAAGTCACCGTAGTCAGACGCTGTTTGTGGTTAGCCTGTACTACACCTTATTACTTGTTTGAGACATGCTTGTATTGACTGTGTGTGTGATGTTGATGGTTTGAGCAGGCCTCCCCAGTGTGTTAACCAGGCATACCAGGACTGTTAGCTGCTCTGTTATGCTTTGCTGAGATGTAGAACACAGGTGTGTGTATGGGGGGATAGCTGGGGAATTCCTTCTCTTCTCTTCTCTCTCTCTCTCTCTCTCTCCTCTCCCCAGTCCTTCTCCTACACAATCTCTCTTCTCCCAATCTCTCTCTCTCCTCTCCTATCCTCTTCCCAGTCCTTCTCCTCTCCCCAGTCCTTCTCCTACACAATCTCTCTTCTCCCAATGTCTCTTTCTGTTTCTCTCATTGTTCCCTTTCTCTTTCCCTCCCTCTTGCTGTCCATTAAATCTCTTTCCTTCTCTGTCTTTCTTTCTCACTCCCACTCTCTTCCACCCCCATACCCCACTAGGGACTGACAGAGATGGGAACAGAACATGATGGAGGTGAGTCAGAGAGCAAGAGAAATGGAGGGGGGGGGAGGGGGGTAGAGCGAGAAGCCTTGTAATTCAATGAATACTAGAGAAACAGAGAGGCAGACACCTACTGTGGTCATCATTGCACGGCCTACCAGAGACGACCAAAGTATAAGCCAAGAGGCCACTGCAGACATGTGAAGACAACAAGAGATGAAGAGGAGAGGAGCAGATAAAGAAGTGGACAAAATAAAATGATGGGAGTGAGTGGTAGAAAGATTGGTAGACAGTTTAAAGTAGAAAATGTGTGTGTGTGGGTGAGAGAGAGAGAGATAAGCTGTGATAGAGAGACGGTGGTCCATTTGAAATGCCATAAATCAGAGCCACATGTAGTCTCCATACTTAACACACGTCTGTGGTCAGGCTGCCATTCATCTGTAACACACGTAACACTGTACTGTTAACTCCACTGACCTGTCATCCCCGAATATATACATCATTCAGTAGCAGTACACACAAACGCGCACACACACACACACACACACACACACACACACACACACACACACACACACACACACACACACACACACACACACACACACACACACACACACACACACACACACACACACACACACACACACACACACATAGCAGCAAGAGCATCGTGAGCCGATCGCATGGTTGAATAGAGAGAGGAATCTGAATCTGGATGGGGTTTGGCTGCATAAATGTTTACAGTCAGTTGTCATGATGATCCCTGGTCAGACAGGCTGTGGTACAGACCCATATAAACCAGCTGAAAATGGGAGTGGAGGAGCAAAAGAGGAGGGTGGTTTGGTGGTGAGGGTGAAGAGCCGGGGAGGGGGTACAGGAGGAAGAGGAGGAGGAAAATGGGATGATTTGAGTGGAGAGTGGGGGGTTATGGTGGCGGGGGGTAGGAGAGAGGGGTGAAGGGGTCTTGGTGATGTGACGGACAGTCTTTGAAACATATGAGAGACGAGTGTGTGTGTGTGTGTGAGAGAGAGATGCCCGGGCACAATTAAAGAGAGTTGAAGTGATTAAACAGTAGAGATGTTATGATGTCACGTCAGTGAAAGAGAGGAGCAGGATCATGATTACTGTATGGGAGAGGCATGGCTCCTATAATCAAGGAAATTCATCTGGAGGGAGAAAGAGGAGGAGGATGAAGAATAAGATGGAGGGAGCAAGCAGTGAGAAGGAGGAAGAATAGGGAACAACATATCCAGTTACTTCTCACAACCCTGCGGAATCCCCTTCTGTTGTTGGTGTGTGTGTGGTAGGATTGTGTGTGTGTGTGTGTGTGTGTGTGTGTGTGTGTGTGTGTGTGTGTGTGTGTGTGTGTGTGTGTGTGTGTGTGTGTGTGTGTGTGTGTGTGTGTGTGTTGGTGGTTTTTGGTAGCGTGTTTTGTTCACCAGTCTGCTGGTGAGTTCTGCACTGTAAAAAAGTCTAGTTGTTTCATCTAATTATTATGAAGTAACTGGTTCCACAGCCTTTTTAAGTTTAATACACTTTTCGATTGTAACGGCAGCCTTCCCTCTCTTCACTAGAAGAGAGAGTGTAGCAGGGATCGGACCAACACGCAGCGTAGCCAGTGCTCAACATGTTTAATTAAATGAAAACAGTGGACACTTACAACGATACAAAACAACAAAATGTGGCAAACCGAAACAGTCCTATCTGGTGCAGACAAAACACAGAGACAGGAACCAACCACCCACAATCCCCAACACAAAACAAGCCACCTATATATGATTCTCAATCAGGGACAACGATTGACAGCTGCCTCTGATTGAGAACCATATTAGGCTGAACACAGAAACAGACAAACTAGACACACAACATAGAATTCCCACCCAGCTCACGTCCTGACCAACACTAAACAAGCAAAACACATAAGAACTATGGTCAGGACGTGACATTGATCAAAGTGTTACCTGAAATTAACATTGTTAGTTGGCCCAAACTTAGCTCCAATTTACGCAAAAACGTGTGAAAAAACTTCAGTCAACTTAAAATGATGTGTTTGCTAAAATGTTTTCATGTTCATTCAACTAGAAATGATTATTTGGGCATCTTAATTAAGAAGGTCTGTGCAACTGGTTACATTTAACATACAATGTTTTAAACCTACATGATTACTTTGTGCATGTTCATTTATACAGTAATTCATATTCAACAAGTCCTCAACTGGGGGTTGAACTCACAACCTTCTGGATCACAGCATTCCGAGCTTCCTGCTACTCCACCAAGTCTGTGTCAGTGATCAGTTAATCAGACTATTCTCTCATCATTGATTTGAGTTACTTATTTCAGTAATAGTCTAATGTTGGTGGGCATAGTACTCATTTTTATGTTTCTCCTTAATCGCTATGATAAATAAAATCATTTTACTTGAGTACTTTTAACAGAGCTGAGATTTACTTTGAAGTGCAAAGTGTAGCAGTACAGATGAACTCAGTAATTGACACAGACACGGTGACATAGCAGGAAGATTTGTGTCCTGTGTCCCAAGAGGTTGAGAGTTCAAAGTCCAGGTGAGGATGTGTTGAAGGATAATTACTGTAGAAATGAGTTTGCACAATGTCATCATATTTGTCAAATATGTCCGTTGAAAATATTGTATGTCAAAAGCATCGTTTATGTATGTGTAACTAGTTTCAAAGCCTTTTTTAGTTAAGATGTCCAAATAATCATTTCTAGTTGAATGAACATGTGAGGTAAGTTGAGCAAACACATCATTTTAAGTTGACTACATTGTGTACATTTTCAGAAGTTGGAGCTATGTTTTGGCCACCAAAACATGTTAAGATCAGGTAACACCTTGATCGAAAAGTTGAGAAAACTTAAAAAGGCTGTAGAACCAGTTACATAAAGATGCACTGTGCAGAAATCGCTCCGCCATTTCCTGGTTGCTAAAATTCGAATAGTTTGCCTAATTTCGGTTTGTGACAAAACAAGCAAGTGTAGCGTAGAAAATCATTCTATCATCCATAACCAAAAATATAGTATTTTCAGCTGTTTGAAGCCGGTGTACAAAACAAAATAAAAGATGCAAAAAATAAACTTAAGAATGGGAAGCATAGAAATAGCCCACATAGAACAGATCTACTGCTTTTTAGACTTGCTTACAATGAGAATGACAGATCTATAACTCACATCTATAACTGTTACTTGTTGGGTCGGGTCACCCAACAAGTAACATATTGCAGCTATAAGGATTTTTTACAGCTATTGGTTAGGCCTGTAGGTACCCTATGTTTGGGGTTCTAGCCTGGGTTAGGCCTGTATGTACCCTATGTTTGGGGTTCTAGCCTGGGTTAGGTCTGTAGGTACCCTATGTTTGGGGTTCTAGCCTGGGTTAGGCCTGTATGTACCCTATGTTTGGGGTTCTAGCCTGGGTTAGGCCTGTATGTACCCTATGTTTGGGGTTCTAGCCTGGGTTAGGCCTGTATGTACCCTATGTTTGGGGTTCTAGCCTGGGTTAGGCCTGTATGTACCCTATGTTTGGGGTTCTAGCCTGGGTTAGGGCTGTAGGTACCCTATGTTTGGGGTTCTAGCCTGGGTTAGGGCTGTAGGTACCCTATGTTTGGGGTTCTAGCCTGGGTTAGGCCTGTAGGTACCCTATGTTTGGGGTTCTAGCCTGGGTTAGGCCTGTATGTACCCTATGTTTGGGGTTCTAGCCTGGGTTAGGCCTGTATGTACCCTATGTTTGGGGTTCTAGCCTGGGTTAGGGCTGTAGGTACCCTATGTTTGGGGTTCTAGCCTGGGTTAGGACTGTATGTACCCTATGTTTGGGGTTCTAGCCTGGGTTAGGACTGTATGTACCCTATGTTTGGGGTTATAGCCTGGGTTAGGGCTGTAGGTACCCTATGTTTGGGTTTCTAGCCTGGGTTAGGGTTGTAGGTACCCTATGTTTGGGGTTCTAGCCTAGGTTAGGACTGTATGTACCCTATGTTTGGGGTTCTAGCCTGGGTTAGGACTGTATGCACCCTATGTTTGGGGTTCTAGCCTGGGTTAGGCCTGTAGGTACCCTATGTTTGGGGTTCTAGCCTGGGTTAGGCCTGTAGGTACCCTATGTTTGGGGTTCTAGCCTGGGTTAGGGCTGTATGTACCCTATGTTTGGGGTTCGAGCCTGGGTAACTGTTCGGTCTGTATCTCCATTGTGTTTATATGCATTACAGTTGGGGGTGTTTGCTAAAGTGTTCGGGTGTCTGTGAGTCTATTTTAGTGTGGCACTCCAAAGGTCTCCTCTCTTTAAATGACAACATCATAAAGAGTGTAGTGTGGCTTTTATTTTGAAGGTTGGCCTGTGTGTTTCCGTGTCTGTTTTCTCAGTAACACACCTCCCCTGGGCGACTCAATGAACTATTCTTTTTCCATTCCTTCGCTTGCATCGTCACTCTACCTCTTACTCTCGTTCTTCTGTACCTCTCTTGCTTTCCCTCTACTCTCTCTTTCTCTCTCTCTCTCTCTCTCTCTCTCTCTCTCTCTCTCTCTCTCTCTCTCTCTCTCTCTCTCTCTCTCTCTCCCTCTCTTTCTCTCTCTCTCTCTCTCTCTCTCTCTCTCTCTCTCTCTCTCTCTCTCTCTCTCTCTCTCTCTCTCTCTCTCTCTCTGTGTGTCTGTATAAAGGGCAGGTTTGTATGGTATAACAGGGAGCTACTATACTACATAGTTTTTATAACCCACAACCCCCCTCTCTCTCCCTCCCTCCCTCCCTCTCTCCCCTTCTCTCCCTCTCCTTTCCCCCTTAGACTGAACTCCCTTTTTCCTCAAAGGTCATCTTTGGTCACTCTGTTTATCCTTCTCCCCTCCCCCCATCTCAATTCAATTCAATTTGCCAAAACAATGTAAACTCTCTCGCTCCCTCTCTCTTTCACTCTCTTCATTTCCCCTACCCCAACCCCCTCTCTCCTCACAACCCCAGCCCTTCTCTCCTCTCAAGCCCAGCCCCTCTATCCTCACAACCCCAGTCTCTCTCTCCTCACAACCCAGCCCCTCTCCTCACAACCCCAGCCCCTCTCTCCTCACAACCCCAGCCCCTCTCTCCTCTCAACCCCAGTCTCTCTCTCCTCACAACCCCAGCCCCTCTCTCCTCACAACCACAGCCCCTCTCTCCTCACAACCCCAGCCCCTCTATCCTCACAACCCCAGCCCCTCTCTCCTCACAACCCCAGCCCCTCTATCCTCACAACCCCAGTCTCTCTCTCCTCACAACCCCAGCCCCTCTCTCCTCTCAACCCCAGTCTCTCTCTCCTCACAACCCCAGCCCCTCTCTCCTCACAACCCCAGCCCCTCTCTCCTCACAACCCCAACCCCTCTCTCTTCACAACCCCAGCCCCTCTCTCTTCACAACCCCAGCCCCTCTCTCCTCACAACCCCAGACCCTCTATCCTCACAACCCCAGCCCCTCTCTCCTCACAACCCCAGCCCCTCTCTCCTCACAACCCCAGCCCCTCTCTCCTCACAACCCCAGCCCCTCTCTTCTCACAACCCCAGCCCCTCTCTCCCCAGCCCCCCAGCCCCTCTCTCCTCACAACCCCAGCCCCTCTCTCCTCACAACCCCTTTCTATAACCTTCTCTCTGTTGTAATGTTTCCTCAGGGTTGTGTGAGTGTTTCAACATCGATGTTAAGCGGCCTCGTATCTACACTGGTCCAGAGGAGGCCCTGTTTGGTTTCTCTGTGCTACAGCATGACAATGCGGGGGACAAATCGTGAGTATCAACGTCTGTATGTGTGTGTGTTTGTCAAAGGTCAAAAAGGGGGTGCTTATATTTGTCCTGTTTCACTGCATGAACAAGTGGGTAACCTGTAGGTGTACAGGTTATTGATGGCGACCCTGGAGCGATTAGGGTTCACTGCCTTGCTCAATGGCAGGCTACCTGCCGCCCTCCAGGCTACCTGCCGCCCTCCAGGCTACCTGCCATCCTCCAGGCTACCTGCCGCCCTCCAGGCTACCTGCCGCCCTCCAGGCTACCTGCCGTCCTCCAGGCTACCTGCCGTCCTCCAGGCTACCTGCCGCCCTCCAGGCTACCTGCCGCCCTCCAGGCTACCTGCCGCCCTCCAGGCTACCTGCCGTCCTCCAGGCTACCTGCCGTCCTCCAGGCTACCTGCCGCCCTCCAGGCTACCTGCCGTCCTCCAGGCTACCTGCCGCCCTCCAGGCTACCTGCCGTCCTCCAGGCTACCTGCCGTCCTCCAGACTACCTGCCATCCTCCAGGCTACCTGCCGTCCTCCAGGCTACCTGCCGTCCTCCAGACTACCTGCCATCCTCCAGGCTACCTGCCGCCCTCCAGGCTACCTGCCGTCCTCCAGACTACCTGCCATCCTCCAGGCTACCTGCCGTCCTCCAGGCTACCTGCCGTCCTCCAGACTACCTGCCATCCTCCAGGCTACCTGCCGCCCTCCAGGCTACCTGCCATCTTCCAGGCTACCTGCCGCCCTCCAGGCTACCTGCCATCCTCCAGGCTACCTGCCGCCCTCCAGGCTACCTGCCGTCCTCCAGGCTACCTGCCGCCCTCCAGGCTACCTGCCATCCTCCAGGCTACCTGCCGCCCTCCAGGCTACCAGCCGTCCTCCAGGCTACCTGCCGTCCTCCAGGCTACCTGCCGTCCTCCAGGCTACCTGCCGCCCTCCAGGCTACCTGCCGCCCTCCAGGCTACCTGCCGCCCTCCAGGCTACCTGCCGTCCTCCAGGCTACCTGCCGCCCTCCAGGCTACCTGCCGCCCTCCAGGCTACCTGCCGCCCTCCAGGCTACCTGCCGTCCTCCAGGCTACCTGCCGTCCTCCAGGCTACCTGCCGTCCTCCAGGCTACCTGCCGCCCTCCAGGCTACCTGCCGTCTTCCAGGCTATCAATTAGTGTATCTGTAGTAGAATGCATTGATAAAATCCTCTTACCTGATTGGCTGTGTGTGTGATTGTGATGCAGGATGCTGGTTGGTGCTCCTTGGGATGGACCTTCCAATACCAGGAGAGGAGACGTGTACAAATGCCTCGTGGGAGAGGAGAGGAGCTCCAACTGCACCAAAACCAACCTAGGTGAGAGACAACCACAGATCTAGGATCAGCTTCCCCTCCGCTGATCCTAATCTTAACCATTAGGAGGAGAAACACTAAACTGACCATAGCTCAGCCTCTAGGTAATGTCATCAACCATCTCTCTCCTCCCTCTCTGTCTCAGGTGAGAGCACGTTACAGAATGTATCTAGAAACCTGAAGAACTCTCATCTAGGAATGACCCTCACTCCAGACTCACCTGATGGATTCCTGGTACGTTCTCTGTCCTATTGGCTGACTGGTTGACTGATTGATTGATGAATTGATTGAGTCAGTGGACTAACACGGTCTTGAGTCTTGTAGACAACATGTGTTTGATCCTGGGTTACATATGGCTGTAGGAACTGAGTCAGTCCTGGAGGGATGTGGTGGGGGTGAGAGGAGGAGGTGGTGTGTTTGTTTGGTGTGGACTTTTCAATGAGTCAGCTGAGGGATGTGGTGGGGGTGAGAGGAGGAGGTGGTGTGTTTGTTTGGTATGGACTTTTCAATGAGTCAGCTGAGGGATGTGGTGGGGGTGAGAGGAGGAGGTGGTGTGTTTGTTTGGTATGGACTTTTCAATGAGTCAGTCCTGGAGGGATGTGGTGGGGGTGAGAGGAGGAGGTGGTGTGTTTGTTTGGTGTGGACTTTTCAATGAGTCAGCTGAGGGATGTGGTGGGGGTGAGAGGAGGAGGTGGTGTGTTTGTTTGGTGTGGACTTTTCAATGAGTCAGCTGAGGGATGTGGTGGGGGTGAGAGGAGGAGGTGGTGTGTTTGTTTGGTATGGACTTTTCAATGATTCAGCTGAGGGATGTGGTGGGGGTGAGAGGAGGAGGTGGTGTGTTTGTTTGGTGTGGACTTTTCAATGAGTCAGCTGAGGGATGTGGTGGGGGTGAGAGGAGGAGGTGGTGTGTTTGTTTGGTATGGACTTTTCAATGAGTCAGTCCTGGAGGGATGTGGTGGGGGTGAGAGGAGGAGGTGGTGTGTTTGTTTGGTATGGACTTTTCAATGAGTCAGCTGAGGGATGTGGTGGGGGTGAGAGGAGGAGGTGGTGTGTTTGTTTGGTATGGACTTTTCAATGAGTCAGCTGAGGCCATGTTTAGAAGGAATTAACATTAGAGGCCATGTCTGTGTGTGTTCAGAATCCCCCCTCATTATAGGGCAGCTTTTCTTACCATACATTCAAGCACACACACACACACACACACACACACACACACACACACACACACACACACACACACACACACACACACACACACACACACACACACACACACACACACACACACACACACACACACACACACACACACACACACACTCTCTCTCTCTGGGCCACGTTGTCCTAGCAGAGTCTTCTGATCCAGGTATCTCCAGATCTCTATGGTTACAGAGGAATTACTGGGTGGCTGTGCCAACAAGCAGCCACTCCTGTGTGTGTGTGTGTGTCTGCCAGCAGTTTGCAGCTACTCTAGGTGCAGAGTCAAACACAGTTCACTAATGCCAGGGCCAGCGCACCCTGTTTTTGCGTGTGTGTGTATTTTAACCCCTGTGGTAGGGTCTAAAACAGGATCGGAATGGAGCTCCGGCCCTTTGTAATGACAGGTCTACCAAAAGCCATAGCAGCTTTCTCTCATCCCTCTCTCGCCATCCCTCCCTCTGTCTCTCTCTGTCTCTGTGTCTGTACTGTAGCTGTGCTGGGGCCTTTGGTAATGACAGGGCCATGTTTTCTCTTTCCTCCCTCCCTCCTTCACTCTTTCCATTTTTCTTTTGTCTCCTAGTGTGTATGAATGTTGTTCCTTTTATCCTAGCTCTCCTCTCTCCCCACACTCCTCCTTTCCCTTCCTCTCTCTTTGGTTTTAAAGCCAAATAAATAGTATGCTTTGAAGACATCAATATTGTTATGTGACTGTTCTGCCTCACCTCATTCACTACAATTGGGATTAAATGGCTTTATTGGTCTGCTGCGTTCCAGCTCTGTTAAAATACTCATGAAAACTCATGAAAACTGCCAACATGTCAACAACTTCTTCACCCCAACCCTCGTGCTCTCTCTCTCTCTCTTCTCCCTCTCTTTCATTTGATCTGTTCTCAAACCACAATTATATGCTTTTCCATGACATACCCCCCCTCGCTTATACCCAATTCGTCTCCTCATCTCTCTTTCACTCTCTCCACATTCTCTCTCTCAGTCCCCCTTCTCTCTCTCTCTCTCTCTGACTCTCTCTTTCTCTCTCAGGCCCCCGTCTCTCTCTCTCTCTGGTTCTCTGTCTTTCTCTTTCTTTTTTTCTCTCTCTTTCTCTCTCTTTCTCAGTCCCCCCCCTCTCTTTCTCTCTCTTTCTCAGTCCCCCCTCTCTTTCAGTCCCCCCCCTTTTTGTCTCAGCCCCCCCTCAATTAAATCTAATTTCAAAGAGCTTTATTGGCATGGGAAACATATGTTTACATTGCCAAAGCAAGTGAAATATATAATAAACAAAAGTGAAATAAACAATAAAAAATTACACTCACAAAAGTTCCAATGGCTTTATACCGTGTTGTAGCGATGTGCAAATAGTTAAAGTACAAAAGGGAAAATAAATCAACTTAAATATGAGTTGTATTTACGATGGTGTTTGTTTTTCACTGGTTGCCCTTTTCTTGTGGCAACAGGTCACACATCTTTCTGCTGTGATGGCACACTGTGGTATTTCACCCAGTAGATATGGAAGTTTATCAAAATTTGAGTTGTTTTCAAATTCTTTGTGGGTCTCTGTAATCTGAAGGAAATATGTCTCTCTATGGTCATACATTTGGCAGGAGGTTTGGAAGTGCAGCTCAGTTTCCACTTAATTTTGTGGGCAGTGTGCACATAGCCTGTCTTCTCTTGAGAGCCAGGTCTGCCTACGGTGGCCTTTCTCAATAGCAAAGCTATGTTCACTGAGTCTGTATATAGTCAAAGCTTTCCTTAAGTTAGGGTCAGTCACAGTGGTCAGGTATTCTGCCACTGTGTACTCTCTGTTTAGGACCAAATATCATTCTAGTTTGCTCTGTTTTTTTGTTGATTCTTTCCAATGTATCAAGTAATTATCTTTTTGTTTTCTCATGATTTGGTTTGGTCTAATTGTGTTGCTGTCCTGGGGCTCTGTGGGGTCTGTTTGTGTATGTGAACAAAGCCCCAGGACCAGCTTGCTTAGGGGGCTCTTCTCCAGGTACATTTCTCTGTAGGTGGTGGCTTTGTAATCAAAGGTTTGGGAATCACTTCCTTTTATGTGGTTGTAGAATTTAACGGCTCATTTCTTGATTTTGAGAGTAATTGGGTATCGGCGTAATTTTTTCTAGGTCAGCATCCCGGAGTCGCCTCTTCACTGTTGACGTTGAGATTGGTATTTTGCGGGTACTATTTAAGGAAGCTGCCAGTTGAGGTCTTGTGAGGCATCTGTTTCTCAAACTAGACACTCTAATGTACTTGTCCTCTTGCTCAGTTGTGCACTGGGGCCTCCCACTCCTCTTTCTATTCTGGTTAGGGCCAGTTTGTGCTGTTTTGTGAAGGGAGTATTAAACAGCGTTGTACGAGATCTTCAGTTTCTTGGCAATTTATCACATGGAATAGTCTTAATTTCTCAGAACAAGAATAGACTGACGAGTTTCAGAAGACAAGTCTTTGTTTCTGGCCATTTTGAGCCTGTAATCAAACCCACAAATGCTGATGCTCCAGATACTCAACCAGTCTAAAGAAGGCCCGTTTTATTGCTTCTTTAATCAGAACAACAGTTTTCAGCTGTTCTAACATAATTGCAAAATGGTTTTCTAATGATCAATTAGCCTTTTAAAATGATGAACTTGGATTAGCTAACAGAACGTGCCATTGGAACACAGGAGTGATGTTTGCTGATAAGGGGCCTCTGTACGCCTATGTAGATATTCCATAAAAAAATCTGCCATTTACAGCTACAAAAGTAATTTACAACATTAACAATGTCTACACTGTATTTCGGATCAATTTGAGGATATTTTATGGACAAAAAAATTGCTTTTCTTTCTAAAACAATGACATTTCTAAGTGACCCCAAACCTTTGAACGGTAGTGTATGTTGAAGAGGGTGGGGCTCAAGCTGTATCCCTGTCTCACCCCACGGCCCTGTGGAAAGAAATGTGTGTGTTTTCGCCAATTTTAACAGCACGCTTGTTGTTTGTGTACATGGATTTTATAATGTTTTATGTTTTTCCCCCAAAACAGCATTTCATCAATTTGTATAGCAGACCCTCATGCCGAATTGAGTCAAAAGCTTTTTTGAAATCAACAAAGCATGAGAAGACTTTGCCTTTGTTTGACAATTGGGGTGTGCAGGGTGAATACGTGGTCTGTCGTACGGTAACCCCCCCCCTTCTCTCTCTCTCTCAGTCTCCAACCCTCTTTCTCTATCTGGGTCTGCCTCTCCTCCACTCATTCTACTGGTGTATATTGGTGTGTTCAGTAGCAGTCCTGACCAACAGCCCAGTGGGGAAGTCAACTCTGTCCTTGCCTTGTGCCTCTCACGCTCACCAATGAATCAGTGCTAGCTAGGATGATATGACACTTGTGTATGTTATGTTACCTTTACAGGTTCACTTACAGCAGTAATAATAATCACGTGTGTGTGTGTGTGTGTGTGTGTGTGTGTGTGTGTGTGTGTGTGTGTGTGTGTGTGTGTGTGTGTGTGTGTGTGTGTGTGTGTGTGTGTGTGTGTGTGTGTGTTCCAGGCGTGTGCGCCCCTGTGGTCTCAGGAGTGTGGTACGTCAGTCTTCAGTACGGGGATCTGTGCTTCTGTCAGCGACGACCTGGAACCTAGAGAGACCATCGCCCCTACAGCACAGAGTAACTGCACACACACACACACACACACACACACACACACACACACACACACACACACACACACACACACACACACACACACACACACACACACACATACACACACACACATACACACACACACACACACACACACACACACACACACACACATATCACAGCTGAATGGTAATGACTCTGTTACAGTAGAGTTCATTTCATGGGGTTCTGGGGGTTATGTGGGTCCTTAGTACTCTCAGCGTTCCCTTATGGATCCAATAATGTGTGTTTTCTGTCCAGGATGTGCAACATACATGGACATAGTGATCGTTCTGGATGGCTCCAATAGTATCTATCCCTGGTATGAAGTCCAGAACTTCCTCAGTAACATCCTCAGCAAGTTCCATATCAGCCCAGAACAGATGCAGGTAAGGTTGTGTGTGTGTGTGTGTGTGTGTGTGTGTGTGTGTGTGTGTGTGTGTGTGTGTGTGTGTGTGTGTGTGTGTGTGTGTGTGTGTGTGTGTGTGTGTGTGTGTGTGTGTGTGTGTGTGTGTGTGTGTGTGTGTGTGTGTGTGTGTGTGTGTGTGTGTGTGTGTGTGTGTGTACATTTCTGTGATGAAATCCTAGGGATTCTGTTGGTTGAGTCTCAGTCAACTAGACAAGCCAGTCCTTTACACTGAAACACACAGTGGGGTAATCTGATGAGAATGAATGGATGGACTTATGCAATGGCACAAGAGCAGGCCTAAACATGAGGGGAGAGGCAACATGAGGGGAGAGGGGAGAGGAAACATGAGGGGAGAGGAAACATGAGGGGAGAGGGGAGAGGAAACATGAGGGGAGAGGAAACATGAGGGAAGAGGGGAGAGGAAACATGAGGGGAGAGGAAACATGAGGGGAGAGGGAACATGAGGGGAGAGGAAACATGAGGGGAGAGGAAACATGAGGGGAGAGGGGAGAGGAAACATGAGGGGAGAGGAAACATGAGGGGAGAGGAAACATGAGGGAAGAGGGGAGAGGAAACATGAGGGGAGAGGAAACATGAGGGGAGAGGAACATGAGGGGAGAGGAAACATGAGGGGAGAGGAAACATGAGGGGAGAGGGGAGAGGAAACATGAGGGGAGAGGAAGTAGCAGTGGGGTAGAAGTTAGGGGAGGATGGGAGATGAGAAGGAAAGGGGGAGAGGGGGAAGATTAGAGGAGAGGGGGAATAAGGGGTTTGGAGGGGGTCAGTAGCAGAGGGGTAGAGGTTTTGGTTGAGGATTGGAGAGGGAGATGGGGACAAGTAGAGGACAGGGGGAACATGGGGTCATGCTCTATCTGTGGATATCCCACTGTTTGCTCAACTACATTGGAAAGACAGCCAGACACCATTGTGTGTGTGGTTTTGTTTCTACCATGACCGTGTATGGTTGTGTTCAGGTGGGGGTTTTGCAGTACGGTGAGGTTGCGGTCCATGAGTGGTCACTGAGAGACTACCAGACAACACAGGAGGTGGTTGAAGCAGCTAAGAACATCAGCCGACAGGAGGGGCGGGAGACACGCACAGCATACGCCATCCACATGGGCTGGTACGTCTGTCAATCATTCATACGCCATTCTCATTGGCTGGTCAATGTCTCAATCATAACTCACTCTGCCCTTTAACAATGTCAAATATTTCCTTATTCTTTTCTTCTCTGTGGAACATGGAATCCAGCTGAGGCTGAGGGGTATAGAGGGGTCAGAGGTCAAAGCATAACAAACAGCTGTCTAATATGGACACCTGATATCTCACACCATAAAAGTTATCCTTTGAAAATTACATTCCTCCTTTATTAAACTTATATACATATAGTGTACCACACCCGTACTCTACACGCCACGGCTTTCATTCTCACTCACACACACCCGTACTCTACACGCCACGGGTTTCATTCTCACACACACACATCCGTACTCTACACGCCACGGCTTTCATTCTCACACACACACACCCCCGTACTATACACGCCACGGCTTTCATTCTCACTCACACACACCCGTACTCTACATGCCACGGCTTTCATTCTCACTCACACACACCCGTACTCTACACGCCACGGCTTTCATTCTCACTCACACACACACACAGTCTTGTACAGCTAACCTTGTGGGGACATACAATTCAGTCCCATTCAAAATCCTATTTTCCCTAACCCCTAACCCTAAACCTAACCCTAAATCCTAACCCGTACTCTTACCCTAACCCTAACCTTAGCCCTAGCTTCTAACCCTAGCTCCTAACCCTAAACCTAATTCTAACCCTAACACTAATTCTAACCTTAACCCTAAACCTCCTAGAAATAGCATTTGATCTTGTGGGGACTAACAAAATGTCCCCAGCTGGTCAATTTTTACTTTGTTTACTATTCTTGTAGGGACTTCTGGTCCCCACAAGAATAGTTAAACATGTCCACACACACACACACACACATGTCTCTTATGTCTCTATTTTGGTTTGGTCAGGGTGTGAGTTGGGGTGGGTATTCTATGTTCTATTATTTGTATCTCTATGTTTTGGCCGGGTAGGGTTCTCAATCAGGGACAGCTGTCTATTGTTGTCTCTAATTGAGAACCATACTTAGGTAGCCCTTTTTCCCACCTGTCTTTGTGGGAAGTTGACTTTGTTTATGGCACATAGCCTTTCGCTTCACGGTTTGTTTTGTAGTGTTTATTGTTTTGTTTGGCGTCTTTTCTAATAAAAAGAAAATGTACGCTCACCACGCTGCACCTTGGTCCTCTTCTTTCAATGGCCGTGACAACACCACTGTCATTACCTTTCATCCACACCACCGCTACTGAAAACAGACTGCTTTCTATTACTAATACTATTAACCAATGTTCCCTCCAATGTTTTTAATCTCTGAGCAAATTTCAGGTCAGCTGAGCACAAAGTTGAACGGGGAAATTCTATGCAACTTCCGGCATGCGTTTACTGTGAACACTGAGGCTGTACCCATTTTAAATTTGTTTTAACAGTGGTCAAGTAGGCTACTGTGGCTATTTGATCTTAATGTAGGCCTACTAGATTGGGCTACCATCAAAAACAATGGAGAAAATGCATCCCATAACATTTTAACATGGACATATCATTCAGCCAACAGTAGCAGCCGATGTGTGGTGCTCAATGTAGGCTTACATTCCATCAGACGTTTGAATAAAACATGCAGGGCTTGACATTAACCTGTTTATAACCACTTGTCCTTCAGACGAGGTGACTGAAAATGTTGTTGTGTTGTTTGATGCAAGAGACCACTTTACAAAATAAAATGTATTATTATTCCCACACCATTATTACAGAGAATCAGACAAATTATTGCCACGTTCTTCAAAATGAGAGGACCAAGGCGCAGCGTGAATTGAGTTCCACATCTTTCTAATACAAAGTGAAACTAGAAACAAAACTTACAAAGAACATGACGTCGCAGTGCCCAAACACACTAACACAAACAATATCCCACAACCCAGGTGGGCACAATGGAGAATTTAAGTATGATCCCCAATTAGAGACAACGATAATCAGCTGCCTCTAATTGGGAACCATACCAAGCTCACCAACATAGAAATAGGAAAAACTAGAACACCCCCCTAGTCACGCCCTGACCTACAACACCATAGAGAACCAAGGGCTCTCTTTGGTCAGGGCGTGACAATTATGCTACCCTCTGCCTATTGGCTACTTAGCTTATTCAACCTATTTAAAAATACAACACAGATTTTCAAAGATGTCTAGAAATGCACACGTTCTGTGCTCTTGTAGGAAGCAACCACTCCCCTGTTGCTGACTACAGATTCTATATAACTGGGCTAATAACTCACAAGCAGAGAATATGAACAAATGTGCACAAGTGGCTACATGCAGCTCTCACTTTGATCTCAAAACAAGAACATCTACTGACAACTGCTTATGCTGTAAACAGTCCAGTTCAAAGTGAAAGGCACAGACAATGGTCTATTTGCATATATGCCTACTGCAGCTCTGATTGGTTATAGCGCACCGGTCTGTGTAGAGTATGGGCCTGTGCAATAGAATCCTACTCCGATGCATTCTGAATACAACAACATCTCTTCGTTTTGTTTTGGTATGTTGTATTGAAAGTGGCTAATATTGCGTTGATTCGATCACAATTTCCACAGTAAAGGGAAACGTTGATATTGTTAACTAACGGAAAACTCCAGAAAGTTGATTGAAGTTCAATCTCATGCTTCTCTGCGTGTGCTGATATTTATTCTGCACGGCAGTCCAGGGGGAGCTGCGCATGCGCACTGCACGCAGTTTAGAGGGGACATTGTTATTAACCCTTGTTTATGAGTGCTGGGTCGAAACGGTCATAGAACATGTCTGTCTGTCTGTCTGTCTGTCTGTCTATCTGTCTGTCTGTCTGTCTGTCTGTCTGTCTGTCTGTCTGTCTGTCTCGGTCTGCCAGTCTGTCTGTGCTGTTTTGTTTCTTGGACTTCTTGTATGAATCAAACACATACAGATGAAAAGATACCAGAGCTGGCATTGGTAGGAAGACTGACGGGGTTGGCTGTTGCTGGGTCAGCAGAGCTGCAGGTGTGGCCACTGTAGTACAGCCTGGTTAGCTCCTACAGCCACTGCAGCTGTACAAACACACACACACACACACACACACACACACACACACACACACACACACACACACACACACACACACACACACACACACACACACACACACACACACACACACACACACACACACACACTGTGAGGACGCTGAGAGACAAGAAGAAAGTACAGTGAGTGAAAATGTCATGGACAAACGGACATGAAACAAAACAAGGACAGCATCTGGACAAGGGGAGCAAAACAACATTAATGCAGACATGTGGAAGAAACTGAGGAAGTGACCGATATAGGGGAGGGTCCAGGTGAGTCCCATGAAGCGCTGAGGCGCCTAACGATGGTGACAGGTGTGCGTAATGATGGGCCGCCTGGCGCCCTCGAGCGCTAGAGAGGCGTGACACACACACACGCAGGCACGCACACACACACACACAAACACACACACACACACACACACACACACACACACACACACACACACACACACACACACACACACACACACAGGAAGCAGTATAAGACACATAGAGGCTAAATGAGTGATATAGGAGAGTTAAGCAGTCTATTAAAAGGGTATCAGCTACTGCCTCTCACTGTGTCATACACATTTTACCATGTGACACACACACACACACATGCTGTGTCATGACCACACACACACACACACACACACACACACACACACACACACACACACACACACACACACACACACACACACACACACACACACACACACACACACACACACACACACACACACACACACACAGGAAGCAGTATAAGACACATAGAGGCTAAATGAGTGATATAGGAGAGTTAAGCAGTCTATTAAAAGGGTATCAGCTACTGCCTCTCACTGTGTCATACACATTTTACCATGTGACACACACACACACATGCTGTGTCATGACCACACACACACACACACACACACACACACACACACACACACACACACACACACACACACACACACACACACACACACACACACACACACACACACACACACACACACACATGTTGTGTCATGACCACACTCCTGACTATAGAAGTGTAAGTACAACCAGACCTCCCAATTAACACCACTCTTTCATCTAGCTCCTCCCCCTTCTTTCTCTTCCCTTCATCTCTTTCTCTCATTTTCTCTTCTCCCCTTCCACATTCTGTTCTCACATATGTCCCTCTCTTTCTCTCATTTCTCCCCCTCCTTCACTGTCTCTTTCCCCCAGTTTAATCCCCCTGTATTTCACACAATCTCTCAGCCACATCAGAGCTGGGCTCTTACCCACCTCTTTTTACTTGTGTATTTCACACTATTCTTTTATTTATAACTTTCTCTGTGTCTCTTTCTCGCTGTATGTTCCATAGGACCTGGTCTCTCTGCTCTCTTTAATTGGTCAAGTGACTCTGCAGCACAGTAATTGCTGGTTTATTCCTGCTTTATGCGTGTTTGCAATAAACTGTTTTAAAAGTGTTTTTCTCTCTTGCTCCACTAGTGTTCTAGAATGTTGATCTTCAGTCATCTCTCCTCTGCACAATCTCACCTTATGTTACTTTTCCTTCCCTCTCTTTTTCCTTTCTTCTGCTTCATCCTCCTTTCCTCCATCTATCCTCTTGTGCTTTCTTCTGTCTCTCCTCCCTCTCTTCTCCTTTCTCTCCTCTCCTCTCTCTCTCCTCCCTCTCTTCTCCCCTCTCCTCTCTCTCTCCTCCCTCTCTTCTCCTCTCTCCTCTCTCCTCTCTCTCTCTTCTCCTCTCTCTCCTCCCTCTCCTCTCCTCTCTCTCCTCTCCTCTCTCTCCTCCCTCCCTTCTCCTCTCTCCCCTCTCCTCTCTCTCTCCTCCCTCTCTTCTCCTCTCTCTCCTCCCTCTCTTCTCCTCTCTCTCCTCTCCTCTCTCTCCTCCCTCTCTTCTCCTCTCTCTCCTCCCTCTCCTCTCCTCTCTCTCCTCCCTCTCTTCTCATCTCTCTCCTCCCTCTCTTCTCATCTCTCTCCTCCCTCTCCTCTCCCTCTCCACCCTTTCTCTCTCTCTCCTCCCTCTCTTCTCATCTCTCTCTCCTCCCTCTCTCCTCTTGCAGCTGGCTGGCTGTATAATTAGCAGGCTGTGCAGGGGAAAGGGTTGTTTTTAACCAGACCGTCTCTTGCGGGTTCACCACATACTTTATATTTAGCTTGGGCCAGAGTTACGCCTGAAAATTACTGAGTTCACTAACACTGGCTGCACTAGGCCATTGTGTGTGTGTGTAAGTGCTAGCAGACTCTACCCACTAAGTGTCCAGTGGTCAAAACAGGTCACCACCAGACAAACAGGGTGTGGTTATATGTATGATGTGTACGTGTGTGTGCATGTGTGTACTTGTATGTGTACAAGCATGTGTGTGTGTGTGTCTGTGTGTGTGTGTGTGTGTGTGTGTGTGTGTGTGTGTGTGTGTGTGTGTGTGTGTGTGTGTGTGTGTGTGTGTGTGTGTGTGTGTGTGTGTGTGTGTGTGTGTGTGTGTGTGTGTGTGTGTGTGTGTGTGTGTGTGTGTGTTGTCGTTGCACATCCTTTGTGTTTAGGTTAGATTGAGTGTCATGGTAACACCAGCGATGTGGTAGAGCTGTACTTTAAAAGGAAATTACCAACTGTATTTAATGACTAGACTGACTGACTGACTGTCTGATTGACTGACTGACTAACTGTCTGAATGATTGACTGACGGACTGCCTGTCGGACTGCCTGTCTGTCTGACTGTCTGACTGTCTGACTGTCTGTCGGACTACCTGTCTGACTGACTGTCTGACTGACTGCCTGTCGGACTGTCTGACTGACTGACTGACTGACTGACTGTCGGACTGCCTGTCTGTCTAACTCATATATGGTCAAGTCTGGCCTGATTACGCCTATGGTTATTTGTCATTTTAGGGGATTTTTCAGGGTCTGTGTCACTATCCGTATCGTAACCAATCTGTTTCATAAACAGTTCTTGGAAGCGATCACACACACACACGTCTTTGTCACTCTCCCTCTCACACCCAATTTCTGTTTTTCCAACTGTGTTATTAACTCTGAGGATCACTCTACATCACATATGTCAGAGTCAAGGCCCGCGGGCCACATCCGGCCCGCGAGAAGGTTTTTTACGGCCCCTGGGATGATCTTGATTTATTATTAGAACCGGCCCGCAGACCGCAGCAAGCCGGCAGCCCGCAGATCTTTTACACGCACCAATACTACATTTCCCACAATGCAACGGTGACGCACCGAGCAGTAGGCTGCTTCATTTCAATATTTATTGGCACAGCAGTCGTCAGCATCACAGTAAAATTAACTTTCAGATACCCATCAAAAATGGCAAAACGGAAGGTGGACACTGAGAACCGGGGGTTTCAAACAAGGTGGGAGTCGGAGTATATGTTCACGGAGGTAGCTGGAAAACCTGTGTGTCTTCTGTGTGGAGAAAGTGTGGCGGTACTGAAAGAGTATAATCTGAGACGACATTATGAAACGAAACACGCGGACAAAAACAAGAATATGGACATGGAACAAAGGCTACAAAAGGCAGAGGAATTAAAACGAGGCCTCAAATCTCGACAGGCTCTGTTCAAAAAAGCCAAATCACAAGGCCAGGCTGCTGTCAAGGCCAGTTTTATTTTGGCAGAAGAGATCGCTAAATCAGCCCGGCCATTTACGGAGGGGGATTTCATCAAAAACTGCATGATTAAAGTTTGTGACGAAGTTTGCCCAGAAAAAAGGCAACTCTTTTTAAATGTGAGTCTGAGCAGAAACACCATTGCCGAGAGAGTAGACCAGTTGTCCATCAATCTAAAAGAGCAGCTTGTGAAAAAGGGAAAAGATTTCATTGCATATTCCTTGGCTGTGGATGAGAGCACCGACATTTCTGACATTGCCCAGTTGTCAATTTTCATCCGCGGAGTGGACTCCAGCCTAAGCGTGACAGAGGAGTTTTTGGCTTTACGTCCTATGCATGGCACAACTACGGGGCATGATTTGTATGAAGAGGTGTCAAGATGTGTAAATGAGATGGAGCTGCCTTGGGAAAAACTCGTGGGTTTGACAACCGACGGAGCACCTGCGATGTGTGGACACAGGAGCGGACTGGTGGCGAAGATACGGGAAAAGATGCAAGAGGAAAACGCGACAGGTGAGCTGACAGCTTATCATTGTATCATACACCAGGAAGCGTTGTGCGGTAAAGCCTTGAAAATGGAGCATGTAATGAGCATCATCACGCGCACAGTTAACTTTATCAGAGCCAAAGGTTTGAATCACCGCCAGTTCAAGGCATTTCTGACGGAGTTAGAAACGGAGCATGGTGATTTGCCTTATCACACAGAGGTGCGATGGCTAAGCCAGGGAAAGGTGCTTCAAAGATGTTTCGAGCTTCGTGAGGAGATTTGTCTGTTCTTGGACAGCAAAGGGAAAGACACAACACAACTCCGAGACGAAATATTTCTGTGTGAAATGGCTTTTCTGTGTGACATTACGAGTCATCTGAATGCAATGAACTTGCAGCTGCAGGGTCGGGATCATGTCATCTCTGATATGTACAGTACAGTGAAGGCATTAAAAACCAAACTGACTCTGTGGGAGACGCAGATGCGGAAAGAAAATTTGAGCCACTTTCCCAGCTGCCAGACCATGAAAGAGAAGCTCTCTACCAGTGCGTTCCCGAGCGCACAGTTGGCTGATAAAATAGGTATGCTTGCCGCTGACTTTCGACGCCGATTTGCTGACTTTGAAGCACAAAAAAGCAGGTTGGAACTGCTCGGTAACCCATTTGCTGTTGACGTGGAAAGCTCACCACCAAACCTCCAAATGGAGTTGATTGACCTCCAATGCAATGATGCACTGAGGGCAAAATATGCGGCAGTGGGTGCTGCGGAGTTCGCCCGTTTCCTCCCCGACACAATGCCCCAGCTGCGCATCCAGGCTGCTCAAACGTTGTCTATGTTTGGCAGCACATACCTGTGTGAACAACTGTTTTCTTTGATGAACCTGAACAAAACATCACACAGAAGTCGACTTACTGCTGAACACCTCCACTCAATTCTGAGGATTTCCTCAGCTCAGAGCCTTACCCCGAACATTGATGAACTTGTGGAAAAGATGGGACACCACCAAGTATCACCCTCAACCTCAAACAAGTGAACATTACTGTGCAATCACATATTTAGAGTTTTTACTCAGTTCAAGTTTAAAAGTTAAAGTTTAATATTTGTTTTCACTGCATGTTACTTCTCCTTAAACAAAGTGTTGTTTTTGATTAATAGATTTTTGCACTTTATTTTATTGTATTTCAATCCAATTATATTTTAAAAATATTTCAGTTGAGTGGATGATAGAAAATTGCTATTATTGTTTTTTTCTTTGAAGTAAATTTAGCCCACTTTTGCTAAAATAGAAAATATAGGCTACTGATGGTGCCTTGAATACCGGTTTCTTTCATTTAATGTTCATGTTATGGGGATTTTTATATAAAGGAAATTTGTCTTTTGTGTCTGTTGAAAATTAAAGATTACTGACAGAGCCATAAGAAAATATTGCTTTATTTATCTGATCATATTGGAATATATTTGTTAGGTTTTCAGTAGGTTCAATTAGGTTCACTAGACTATATGCGTCATTTAAAAATTTTTCAATGAACATTCGAACAGTCCGGCCCTCGGCTTGTAGCTAAATTTTTTATTTGGCCCTCCGTCCATTTGACTTTGACACCCCTGCTCTACATGATATATTATCTTCTTCTAGCGGCTGTTTATTTTAGATGTAGGGAAACTCTGTGTATACTAACTCTACCCTAATCTTACCTCTCTTTCTCTCCTCTATCCTCTCCCTCCCTCTCTTTCTCTCCTCTATCCTCTCCCTCCCTCTCTTTCTCTCCTCTATCCTCTCCCTCCCTCTCTTTCTCTCCTCTATCCTCTCCCTTTCTCTTTCTCTCCTCTATCCCCTCCCTCCCTCTCTTTCTCTCCTCTATCCTCTCCCTCCCTCTCTTTCTCTCCTCTATCCTCTCCCTTCCTCTCTTTCTCTCCTCTATCCCCTCCCTCCCTCTCTTTCTCTTCTCTATCCTCTCCCTCCCTCTCTTTCTCTCCTCTATCCTTTCCCTCCCTCTCTTTCTCTTCTCTATCCTCTCCCTCCCTCTCTTTCTCTCCTCTATCCCCTCCCTCCCTCTCTTTCTCTCCTCTATCCCCTCCCTCCCTCTCGTTCTCTCCTCTATCCTCTCCCTCCCTCTCTTTCTCTCCTCTATCCTCTCCTTTTCTCTTTCTCTCCTCTATCCTCTCCCTCCCTCTTTCTCTCCTCTATCCCCTCCCTCCCTCTCTTTCTCTCCTCTATCCCCTCC
This sequence comes from Salvelinus fontinalis, assembly GCF_029448725.1. Classification (NCBI taxonomy): domain Eukaryota; kingdom Metazoa; phylum Chordata; class Actinopteri; order Salmoniformes; family Salmonidae; genus Salvelinus; species Salvelinus fontinalis. The sequence goes on along the minus strand of NW_026600211.1, from coordinate 134,129 downwards.
CTCCCTCTCTTTCTCTCCTCTATCCTCTCCCTCCCTCTCTTTCTCTCCTCTATCCTCTCCCTCCCTCTCTTTCTCTCCTTTATCCTCTCCTTTTCTCTTTCTCTCCTCTATCCTCTCCTTTTCTCTTTCTCTCCTCTATCCTCTCCCGCCCTCTCTTTCTCTCCTCTATCCTCTCCCTTTCTTTTACTCTCCTCTATCCTCTCCCTCCCTCCCTCTCTTTCTCTCCTCTATCCTCTCCCTTTCTCTTTTTCTTCTCTATCCTCTCCCTCCCTCCCTCCCTCTCTTTCTCTCATCTATCCTCTCCCTCCCTCTATTTCTCTCCTCTATCCTCTCCCTCCCTCTCTTTCTCTCCTCTATCCTCTCCCTCCCTCTCTTTCTATCCTCTATCCTCTCCCTTTCTCTTTCTCTCCTCTATCCTCTCCTTCCCTCTCTTTCTCTCCTCTATCCCCTCTCCCTCTCTTTCTCTCCTCTATCCCCTCCCTCCCTCTCTTTCTCTCCTCTATCCCCTCCCTCCCTCTCTTTCTCTCCTCTATTCTCTCCCTCCCTCTCTTTCTCTCCTCTATCCTCTCCCTCCCTCTCTTTCTCTCCTCTATCCCCTCCCTCCCTCTCTTTCTCTCCCCTCCCTCCCTCTCTTTCTCTCCTCTATTCTCTCCCTCCCTCTCTTTCTCTCCTCTATTCTCTCCCTCCCTCTCTTTTTCTCCTCTATTCTCTCCCTCTCTTTCTCTCCTCTATTCTCTCCCTCCCTCTCTTTCTCTCCTCTATTCTCTCCCTCCCTCTCTTTCTCTCCTCTATTCTCTCCCTCCCTCTCTTTCTCTCCTCTATCCTCTCCCTTTCTCTCCTCTATCCTCTCCTTTTCTCTTTCTCTCCTCTATCCTCTCCCTCCCTCTCTTTCTCTCCTCTATCCCCTCCCTCTCTTTCTCTCCTCTATCCTCTCCCTCCCTCTCTCTCCTCTATCCTCTCCATTTCTCTTTTTCTTCTCTACCTTTCTGTCTTCCTTTTGTACCCATATTCCTTTGCTCCTCTCTTTCTCTGTTCTGTCTTTCCTGCTCACTCACTTGTTCTCTCATCTCTCATCTTATCACGTTTCAAGGTATGACCCAGGTGCAGACAGTGTTGAAGAAACAAACGTTTATTATTTCAACAGGGGCAGGCAAACGACAGGTCAAGGCAGGCAGGGCTCAATAATCCAGAGAGGGTGTAAGGCAGCGGAACAGCAGGCGGGCTCAGGGTCAGGTCAGGCAGAGGTCGGTAATCCAGAGTAAAGGCAAATGTACAGGACTGCAGGCAGGCTCAGGGTCAGGTCAGGCAGGAAAGGTCGAAACCGGGAAACTAGAAAACAGGGACTATAGCAAAAACAGGAGCAAGGGACAGCGCTGTTAGGTTTAAACAGACAAAACAAACTGTCACAGACAGACAGAAAACACAGGTATAAGTACCCAGGGGATAATGGGAAAGATGGGCGACATCTGGAGGGGGTGGAGACAAGCACAAGGACAGGTGAAACAGATCAGGGCGTGACACATCTCTTTCTCTGTAGCCTTTTGGTCCTATATTTGGCGCTCCGGTACCGCTTGCCATGTGGTAGTAGAGAGAACAGTCAATTACTGGGTTGGCTGGGTTCTTTGACAAATTTTAGGGCCTTCCTTTGACACCGCCTGGTAATTAGGTCCTGGATGGCAGGGAGCTTGGCCATACGCACTACTACTGGACCATACGCACTACCCTCTGTACACTACCCACTTGAAGCTCTCAACCTGCTCCACTTTCTTATCCGTATCTTTTTGAAACTGCATTGTTGGTTTGGGGCTCGTAAGTAAGCATTTTACTGTAAGGTCTACACCTGTTGTATTTGGCACATGTGACTAATAAAATTTGATTTGATTTTGATTTACAGCCCTGTCGATGAGAATGGGGGCGTGCTCGGTCCTCCTTTTCCTGTAGTCCACAATCATCTCCTTTGTCTTGATTACGTTGAGGGATAGGTTGTATTCTGGCACCACCCGGCCAGGTCTCTGACCTCCTCTCTATAGGCTGTCTCGTCATTGTCGGTGATCAGGCCTACCACTGTTGTGTCGTCTGCAAACGTAATGATGGTGTTGGAGTTGTGCCTGGCCATGCAGTCGTGGGTGAACAGGGAGTACAGGAGGGGACTGAGCACGCACCCCTGAGGGGCTCCAGTGTTGAGGATCAGCGTGGCAGATGTGTTGCTACCTACCCTCACTACCTGGGGGTGGCCCGTCAGAAAGTCCAGGATCCAGTTGCAGAGGGAGATGTTTAATCCCAGGGTCCTTAGCTTAGTGATGAGCTTTGAGGGCACAATGGTTTTGAACACTGAGCTGTAGTCAATGAATAGCATTCTCACGGAGGTGTTCCTTTTGTCCAGGTGGGAAAGGGCAGTGTGGAGTGCAATAGAGATTGCATCATCTGTGGATCTGTTTGAGCGGTATGCAAATTTGTGTGGGTCTAGTGTTTCTGGGATAATGGTGTTAATGTGAGCCATGACCAGCCTTTCAAAGCACTTCATGGCTACAGACGTGAGTGCTACGGGTCTGTAGTCATTTAGGCAGGTCACCTTAGTGTTCTTGGGCACAGGGACTATGGTGGTCTGCTTGAAACATGTTGGTATTACAGACTCAGACAGGGACATGTTGGTATTACAGACTCAGACAGGAACATGTTGGTATTATAGACTCAGACAGGGACATGTTGGTATTATAGACTCAGACAGGGACATGTTGGTATTACAGACTCAGACAGGGACATGTTGATATTACAGACTCAGACAGGGACATGTTGATATTACAGACTCAGACAGGAACATGTTGGTATTACAGACTCAGACAGGGACATGTTGATATTACAGACTCAGACAGGGACATGTTGATATTACAGACTCAGACAGGAACATGTTGGTATTACAGACTCAGACAGGGACATGTTGGTATTACAGACTCAGACAGGGTCATGTTGGTATTACAGACTCGTATTACAGACTCGGGACATGTTGAAAATGTCAGTGAGACACCTGCCAGTTGGTCAGCACATTGGTCAGCACACGGCTACGGAGAGCGTGATCACACAGTCGCCCGGAACAGCTGATGCTCTCATGCATGCCTCAGGGTTGCTTGCCTCGAAGCGAGCATAGAAGTGATATAGCTCGTCTGGTAGGCTTGTGTCACTGGGCAGCTCGCGGCTGTACTTCCCTTTGTAGTCTGTAATAGTTTGCAGGCCCTGCCACATCCGACGGGCGTCGGAGCCGGTGTAGTATGATTCAATCTTAGTCCTGTATTGGCACTTTGCTTGTTTGATGGTTCTTCTGAGGGTGTAGCAGGATTTCTTGTAAGCTTCCGGGTTAGAGTCCCGCACCTTGAAAGCGGCAGCTCTAACCTTTAGCTCAGTGCGAATGTTGCCTGTAATCCATGGCTTCTGGTTGGAGTATGTACAGTCACTGTGTGGACGATGTCCTCGATGCACTTATTGATAAAGTCAGTGACTGATGTGGTGTACTCCTCAAGGCCATCGGAAGAATCCCAGAACATATTCCAGTCTGTGCTAGCAAAACTGTCCTGTAGTTTAGCATCTGCTTCATCTGACCACTTTTCATATAGACTGAGTCACTGGTGCTTCCTACTTTAATTTTAGCTTGTAAGCAGGAATCAGGAGGATAGAATTATAGCAGATTTGCCAAATGGAGGGCGAGGGTGAGCTTTGTACACGTCTCTGTGTGTGGAGTAAAGGTGATCTAGAATTTTTTTCCCTCTGGTTGCGCATTTAACATGCTGGTAGAAATTAGGTAAAACGGATTTAAGTTTCCCTGCATTAAAGTCCCAGGCCACTAGGAGCGCTGCCTCTGGGTGAGCGGTTTCCTGTTTGCTTATTTCCTTATACAGCTGACTGAGTGAGGTCTTAGTGCCAGCATCTGTCTGTGGTGGTAAATAAACAGCCACAAAATAGTGTGGTCTACAGCTTGTCATGAGATACTCTAATTCAGGCGATGATGTTTCAGATCCAACTCTAGAACAATATTTGTGTTTTATTGTGGTTTGGTTCAGGGCAACGGAAAGAGAATGTACATGTAAGCAGTTTGGGTCTTGAATCAGTATGTGCTGTTTTAACATGCTGACAACAGCACTGTGATATTTACCGAAAAAAGTTATTTATATCTGTCTTTGTCCAGCACGGAGGCATTCAGCCCTGAGCGGGGGGCGAGGGAGGGGGCCACCAAGGTCATGATCGTGGTGACGGACGGAGAGTCACATGATGGGGAGGAGCTACCAGATGCTCTTGAGGAGTGTGAGAAGAGAAACATCACCAGATATGCCATCGCTGTGAGTACACACACGCAGGCACGCACACGAACACACACACACACAGAGACGCACACACACACAGAGACGCACACACACACACACACACACAGAGACGCACACACACACACACACACACACACACACACACACACACACACACACACACACACACACACACACACACACACACACACACACAGAGACGCACACACACACACACACACACACACACACACACACACACACACACACACACACACACACACACACACACACACACACACACACACACACACACAGACGCATACACGCACGCACACACACACACACACACACATACACACACACACAGAGACGCACACACACACACACACACACACACACACACACACACGCACGCACGCACACACACACACGCACACGCACACACACACACAGAGACGCATGCACGCACACACACACACGCACGCACACACACACACGCGCACACACACAAACACACGCACAAACACACGCACACACACTGTTTCACAGAGCACATGAATGCAGCATGCCTGCTACACCACAAACTCGCTAACCAATATGGCAGACAGTCTCACCAACCAACCCCACTCCTGAAATAGCTGTATTGAAACAGCTTTTCCACCATACCACCTCACATACCCTGCATAACGTGGGAGCTAGCCATCCTGTCCATTCAGCCTCAAACTAGCCTGAAATAATGCCTGTGGTCTTTAAAATAGCCCCAGCAAATCACTAACTGAACCCCTCTGGCTCCTTAAAATAACCCAGTGGGTAACAACAGCTATGTCTTCCTGCCCCACCCCACCCCCCTAACACACACACACACACAGAAACACACATGCGCACACACCATCAGTGTCTCGAGTGATGTGGTTTTGGTGGTGTGGTAGAACAGACTCTAGTGGCTGGGTAGTCTGAGACTCCTCCCCAGCCCACAATATAAACACTGGGACCTGCAGAGCCACTGTCACCAGAGGAACCACTTTATAAACACTGGGACCTGCAGAGCCACTGTCACCAGAGGAACCACCAAATAATAAACACTGGGACCTGCAGAGCCACTGTCACCAGAGGAACCACAATATAATAAACACTGGGACCTGCAGAGCCACTGTCACCAGAGGAACCACAATATAAACACTGGGTCCTGCAGAGCCACTGTCACCAGAGGAACCACTTTATAAACACTGGGACCTGCAGAGCCACTGTCACCAGAGGAACCAAGGGAGCATCTAGATCTTCTGCACAGATTCAGCCAGACCTGGGCACTGACAGTAAATCTCAGTAAGACCAAAGTAATGGTGCTCCAAAAAAGGTCCAGTTGCCAGGACCACAAATACAAATTCCATCTAGAAACTGTTGCCCTGGAGCACACAAAAACTATACATACCTTAGCCTAAACATCAGCGCCACAGGTAACTTCCACAAAGCTGTGAACGATCTGAGAGACAAGGCAAGAAGGGCCTGCTATGTCATCAAAAGGAACATAAAATGTAACATACTAATTAGGAGCTGGCTAAAAAATACTTGAATCAGTTATAGAACCCATTGCCCTTTATGGTAGTGAGGTCTGGGGTCCTCTCACCAACCAAGAATTCACAAAATGGGACAAACACCAAATTGAGACTCTGCATGCAGAATTCTGCAAAAATATATTTTGTGTACAACATAAAACACCAAATAATGCATGCAGAGCAGAATTAGCCCGATACCCGATAGTTATCAAAATCCAGAAAAGAGCCGTTAAATTCTACAACCACCTAAAAGGAAGCGATTCCCAAACCATCGATAACAAAGCCATCACCTACAGAGAAATGAACCTGAAGAAGTCCCCTAAGCAAGCTAGTCCTGGAGCTCTGTTCACAAACACAAACATGCCCAACAGAGCCCCAGGACATCAACACAATTAGACCCAAACAAATCATGAGAAAACCAAAAAAAGTATTACTTGACACATTGGAAAGAATTAACAAAAAAACAGAGCAAACTAGAATGATATTTGGTCCTAAACAGAGAGTACACAGTGGCAGAATACCTGACCACTGTGACTGACCCTAACTTAAGGAAAGTTTTGACTATGTCCAGACTCAGTGAGCATAGCATTTAGACAAACTCCCATATATGTTTGGTGAAATATCACAGTAGCAAGATTTGTGACCTGTTGCCACGAAAAAAAGGGCAACCAGTGAAGAACAAACACCATTGTAAATACAACCCATATTTATGTTTATTTATTTTCCCTGTAAACATATGTTTCGCGCACCAATAAAACCCCTTAAATTAAATTGAATTGAAGAGAGAGAGAGAGAGAGAGAATCTCCAGGGAGTCTTGATGCTGTAACGTGGTTTCACTGTGACGGCTGCAATGTTTTGATGTTGCTGCTCTCTGTCTTGCTGCCAGTGTGTGTAGGACAGAAAATAGCCCTTTGGGTAGAGCAGAGCAACAAGCTCTCTAAAATAACAGCCTGAGTCGTGTTTTATACATCAGCCTGCCTGCCTGCCGACTCACACTGAATTTACAGTCAACAAGGGGAGGGGTCAAAGGGTGTGTGTTTGTCTGTTTGTGTGCATGTGTGTGTATACATGTGCAGTAGCTATAATTTCACTGTATGTTTTGAATACTAACAAGCTACCTCCCGCTGTCTGTATTTCTATCCTCTCCCACCGTTCGTGACTCTGAGGACAAATCAGCAGCAGCTGGCAAGACCAACGGAATTTCTCTGCTTCTATGAGATCTTCATGTATACATTTATGGTGTAGGATTCCTTCACATTAAACCCTCCCTCCCTCCATTCCTTCCTTCCTTCCTTCCTTCCTTCCTTCCTTCTTTCTTTCTTTCGTTCTTTCTTTCTTTCTTTCCTTCCTTCCTTCCTTCCTTCCTTCCTTCCTTCCTTCCTGCCTCCCTCCCTCCCTCCCTCCCTCCCTTCATCCATCCCGCTCTCCCTCCCGCTCTCCCTCCCTCTCTCCCTCCCTCCCTCTCTCCCTCCATCCATCCCTTCTTCCCTCCCTCCCTCCATCCCCTTTGAAAACAAAAAATGTCCTTAGTTAAGTTGGCAGCCAGAGTGACAGGGAAGGATTGTTGGGATTGGGTTTCTGGGGAGGAATGTGCTCCTTACTGGAGTGTTTAGGCTATTCTGCATTACAGACTACTAACTGTAGCTGTTACTATAGCCTCCTCACACTAGAGAGTCCTACCACACCAGTCATCTCTCCCCCCTGTCTGGACCAATTCTTTCATTTCACGGTTTGCTAGAGCAGTATTTCCCAAACATTTTAGTTGACTCCATTTTTAGACAACCCCTTAGTTAGAACCCTACGGACAGTATCTGTTTTTAGACAACCCCTTAGTTAGAACCCTACGTACAGTATCTGTTTTTAGACAACCCCTTAGTTAGAACCCTACGGACAGTATCTGTTTTTAGACACCCCCCTAGTTAGAACCCTATGGACAGTATCTGTTTTTAGACACCCCCTTAGTTAGAACCCTATGGACAGTATCTGTTTTTAGACACCCCCTTAGTTAGAACCCTATGGACAGTATCTGTTTTTAGACACCCCCTTAGTTAGAACCCTACGTACAGTATCTGTTTTTAGACACCCCCTTAGTTAGAACCCTACGGACAGTATCTGTTTTTAGACACCCCCTTAGTTAGAACCCTACGTACATGATCAGTTTTTCTCTTTTAAGGGCTTATACTCTGCATATCTGGCTGTCTCTCTGTGGTTGTCCTTGATTCAGGTTATGTCCTCTACTGTACTGTATGGGGTTGTTGTTGGCAGCTCTCTCTCTGTCCTCTCAGATTGTACTGACTCAGTAATATCTCTCCCTCTATATAAATGTTCTCTGTCCCTGTGAAACATGGAGGAGTTATTGACGGAAGACATAGAGAATTGTCTGTTAATGTTATCTCTCGCTCTACCTTTCACTTTTTCTGTCCCTTACATTTAACCCCTTCTTTCACTCCCTTTTGTTTTTTTACCCTTCCCTTTACCCCTTTCTTTTTCTATTCCCCCTCTCTCTTCCTCTCTCTTTCCCTCTCTCCTTCCCCCTTTATCTCTCCCCCCTCTCTTTCCTCATCCCTTTCTCTCTCCCTCCCCCTTTATCTCTCCCCCTCTCTTTTCTCATCCCTTTCTTTCTCCCTCCCCCTTTCTCTCCCCCCTCTCTTTTATCATCCCTTTCTTTCTCCCTCACCCTTTCTCTCCCCCCTCTCTTTTCTCATCCCTTTCTCTCTCCCTCCAGGTATTGGGTCACTACATCCGCAGGCAGCAGGACCCAGAGACGTTTATCAGTGAGATCAAGTACATTGCCAGCGACCCTGACGACAAATACTTCTTCAACGTGACTGATGAGGCGGCGCTCAACGACATCGTAGATGCACTAGGAGACCGCATCTTCACTCTAGAGGGTGAGACGGAGAGAGGAAGAGTAAGGGGGAGGGAGGGGGAGGAGAGGAGGGAGGGAGGTGAAAGTGCGTGAAAGAGAAAGGAGGGGAAAGGGTGTCTGTGTTCTGGAGACAGCGAGGGACTGCTTTCTTATTTAGCCAGGGAGAAAGTTAGAAGAGAGAGGGATGTTACTCTCTTTCAATTGAGAAAGAGGCAAAAAAGGGGGAATGGTGCCACATTTAATCCTAGACGGCATGAAAGAGGAAGGGTTGGATAGATGCCACTACCTTGAAACGGAAAGAAGGGCGGGAGCAGCTATCACAACACTTACAGGAACAAGGGAGGATGACTGAGAAATTATGCCACCCTGAAGTCTGTAGGGAGCGAGGGAGGAAGGGAGAGGAGGAAATGAGAGGAGGATGAGGGAGGTAGATTCTGTATACCACCTGGGTTCTTGAGTGAGGAGGGAGCGAGAGGGCACTAACCTGTGGCATCTAGATAGTGGCAGATTGGGGAGGGGAAGGAAGGGAGGGAATTTATGGAGAAAAGGTGAAAGGGGGATAAAAATAAAATAACAGTATTTGAATTGAGAGTGAGTATTCACGTGTAAGATTGGGCAGCACAGGATGCCACATTTAGTCCCATTACGGTATTCATGTTTCAGAGTGGGCAGCACAGGATGCCACATTTAGTCCCATTACGGTATTCATGTTTCAGAGTGGGCAGCACAGGATGCCACATTTAGTCCCATTACGGTATTCATGTTTCAGAGTGGGCAGCACAGGATGCCACATTTAGTCCCATTACGGTATTCATGTTTCAGAGTGGGCAGCACAGGATGCCACATTTAGTCCCATTACGGTATTCATGTTTCAGAGTGAGCAGCACAGGATGCCACATTTAGTCCCATTACGGTATTCATGTGTCAGAGTGGGCAGCACAGGATGCCACATTTAGTCCCATTACGGTATTCATGTGTCAGAGTGGGCAGCACAGGATGCCACATTTAGTCCCATTACGTTATTCATGTGTCAGAGTGGGCAGCACAGGATGCCACATTTAGTCCCATTACGGTATTCATGTTTCAGAGTGGGCAGCACAGGATGCCACATTTAGTCCCATTACGGTATTCATGTTTCAGAGTGGGCAGCACAGGATGCCACATTTAGTCCCATTACGGTATTCATGTGTCAGAGTGGGCAGCACAGGATGCCACATTTAGTCCCATTACGGTATTCATGTGTCAGAGTGGGCAGCACAGGATGCCACATTTAGTCCCATTACGTTATTCATGTGTCAGAGTGGGCAGCACAGGATGCCACATTTAGTCCCATTACGGTATTCATGTTTCAGAGTGGGCAGCACAGGATGCCACATTTAGTCCCATTACGGTATTCATGTGTCAGAGTGAGCAGCACAGGATGCCACATTTAGTCCCATTACGGTATTCATGTGTCAGAGTGGGCAGCACAGGATGCCACATTTAGTCCCATTACGGTATTCATGTGTCAGAGTGGGCAGCACAGGATGCCACATTTAGTCCCATTACGGTATTCATGTGTCAGAGTGGGCAGCACAGGATGCCACATTTAGTCCCATTACGGTATTCATGTGTCAGAGTGAGCAGCACAGGATGCCACATTTAGTCCCATTACGGTATTCATGTGTCAGAGTGGGCAGCACAGGATGCCACATTTAGTCCCATTACGGTATTCATGTTTCAGAGTGGGCAGCACAGGATGCCACATTTAGTCCCATTACGGTATTCATGTGTCAGCCACCTGGCACTGGCAGAACAAACATTAACCAAACATTCAGCTAAACTTCCTCTGAGAGTTAGGGTTAGGGTAAGCCTGTTCCGCTTTCACCTCATCAGAGGTCCCATTAGCCCCTCACTCAGTCCCTGAACCCCCACACCACACAGATATGTGGTTGGGCACAGAAACATGAGAGGGTGAGACTCATGACTTTAATAAAATAATTTTTGAATGACATGACACGAAATAATAGCTTGGAGACAGACAGATCTGCTCAACTAGATTGTTGTGTTGGATACTACAGAAAAAGTGCTAGAAAGGTTTGTTAAACGTTGTTTTGATGTTTCTGTTTCGTCACAGGGACGCTGGGGTACAACGAGAGCTCCTTCAAGTTTGAGATGTCCCAGATCGGCTTCTCCACACACGTTCTCGATGTGAGTCCACCATCTGTGTGTGTGCGTACGTGTGCAAGCATGTGAGCGCGCGCGTGTCATGTCATTGACTTGAATTTCTGATCTTTCATTGTACTGTATGTTTACCCTATCCCTCCCCCCTCTCCCATGCGTGTGTTTCAGGATGGCATCCTGTTTGGGATGGTGGGGGCGTATGACTGGGACGGAGGGGTGCTGAAGGAGGGAGCTGAGGGCCGCATCATGCCCACCAGAGAGGCCTTTGAGTCAGAGTTCCCCCAGGAGCTCAAGAACCACGCTGCCTATCTGGGTGACTTAACTTACTTATGTTACACTATGTACACTTTACATTACACCGTTTTACACATAATACTACTAAACGTATCACTGTTTTACACATAATACTACTAAACGTATCACTGTTTTACACATAATACTACTAAACGTATCACTGTTTTACACATAATAGTACTAAATGTATCACCGTTTTACACATAATACTACTAAACGTATCACTGTTTTACACATAATACTACTAAATGTATCACCGTTTTACACATAATACTACTAAACGTATCACTGTTTTACACATAATAGTACTAAACTTATCACTGTTTTACACATAATACTACTAAACGTATCACCGTTTTACACGTAATACTACTAAATTTATCACGGATTTACACAATCATTTTTGTTTCCATACCTAATGTGTCTCCTGTGAGATATTTGAATCCTATTCAAATATTATGTCATTTGTGGATCTAATTAAAGTATTTGTGTGTGTGTGTGTGTTTAGGCTACACAGTGTCGTCAGTGATAGTGGGAGACTGGAGGAGGCTGTATGTGGCTGGAGCTCCCAGGTTCAAACACAAAGGAAAGGTCATTCTGTTTGAACTGAGCAACAATGGAGATGTCAACATTGCACAGGCCCTCAATGGAGAACAGGTAGCTAGTGTGTGTATATACCTCATTGGATGTATCTATCAATCAAACTCTCACTCATCCCCAACCCCCTTCTCCCCTTCTCCTCACTGCCACCATACCCCTCTCTCTCTCTCTCTCGCTCTCTCGCTCTCTCGCTCTCTCGCTCTCTCGCTCTCTCGCTCTCTCGCTCTCTCTCTCGCTCTCTCTGTAGATTGGGTCGTACTATGGCAGTGAGGTGTGTGGGTTGGACGTGGACCAGGATGGCATTACTGATGTTCTGCTGGTGGCAGCACCCATGTACCTGGGCCCTGGCAACAAGGAGGCAGGCAGAGTCTACATCTACTCCCTCAGTGCGGTGAGACAGGGGGGAGTAGTGGGGAAGGACTGAGCTGGTGTCAGGAAGAGGGGGAGGGGGGTGAGAGATGGGCGAAGGGCGAAGGGGGGAGATAGAATTAAGGGAGGGGAAAGGAGTTGCGGATAAGAAGAGGAATGTCTGGGAGCTGCTGACTCTCTCTCTCTCTCTCTACTCTGCCTGTCTTTCTCTCTCTCTCTCTCTCAGGAGGAGGTGTTTGTGTCTAACGGTACTCTGAAGGCAGAGGATAGGTCCCAGGATGCTAGGTTTGGCTACGCCCTGGCCTCCGCCCCAGACCTCAACCATGACGGGTACACTGACCTGCTGGTGGGGGCACCCCTAGAGGATGGACACAATGGGGCCATATACGTATACCACGGCCAGGGCATACACATCATCCACAACTACAAACAGGTAGACATACACATCATCCACAACTACAAACAGGTAGACATACACATCATCCACAACTACAAACAGGTAGACATACACATCATCCACAACTACAAACAGGTAGACATACACATCATCCACAACTACAAACAGGTAGACATACACATCATCTCCAACTACAAACAGGTAGACATACACATCATCCACAATTACAAACAGGTAGACATACACATCATCCACAACTACAAACAGGTAGACATACACATCATCTCCAACTACAAACAGGTAGACATACACATCATCCACAATTACAAACAGGTAGACATACACATCATCCACAACTACAAACAGGTAGATATACACATCATCCACAACTACAAACAGGTAGACATACACATCATCCACAACTACAAACAGGTAGACATACACATCATCCACAACTACAAACAGGTAGACATACACATCATCCACAACTACAAACAGGTAGATATACACATCATCCACAACTACAAACAGGTAGACATACACATCATCCACAACTACAAACAGGTAGACATACACATCATCCACAACTACAAACAGGTAGACATACACATCATCTCCAACTACAAACAGGTAGACATACACATCATCCACAATTACAAACAGGTAGACATACACATCATCCACAACTACAAACAGGTAGATATACACATCATCCACAACTACAAACAGGTAGACATACACATCATCCACAACTACAAACAGGTAGACATACACATCATCCACAACTACAAACAGGTAGACATACACATCATCCACAACTACAAACAGGTAGATATACACATCATCCACAACTACAAACAGGTAGACATACACATCATCCACAACTACAAACAGGTAGACATACACATCATCCACAACTACAAACAGGTAGACATACACATCATCCACAACTACAAACAGGTAGACATACACATCATCCACAACTAGAAACAGGTAGACATACACATCATCCACAACTACAAACAGGTAGACATACACATCATCCACAACTACAAACAGGTAGACATACACATCATCCACAACTACAAACAGGTAGACATACACATCATCCACAACTACAAACAGGTAGACATACACATCATCCACAACTACAAACAGGTAGACATACACATCATCCACAATTACAAACAGGTAGACATACACATCATCCACAATTACAAACAGGTAGACATACACATCATCCACAACTACAAACAGGTAGACATACACATCATCCACAACTACAAACAGGTAGACATACACATCATCCACAACTACAAACAGGTAGACATACACATCATCCACAACTACAAACAGGTAGATATACACATCATCCACAACTACAAACAGGTAGAAATACACATCATCTCCAACTACAAACAGGTAGACATACACATCATCCACAACTACAAACAGGTAGACATACACATCATCCACAACTACAAACAGGTAGACATACACATCATCTCCAACTACAAACAGGTAGACATACACATCATCCACAACTAGAAACAGGTAGACATACACATCATCCACAACTACAAACAGGTAGACATACACATCATCCACAATTACAAACAGGTAGACATACACATCATCCACAATTACAAACAGGTAGACATACACATCATCCACAACTACAAACAGGTAGACATACACATCATCCACAACTACAAACAGGTAGACATACACATCATCCACAACTACAAACAGGTAGACATACACATCATCCACAACTACAAACAGGTAGACATACACATCATCCACAATTACAAACAGGTAGACATACACATCATCCACAACTACAAACAGGTAGACATACACATCATCCACAACTACAAACAGGTAGAGAAGGAAGTGTCACCAGAAGTATAGGTGGAGTCCATCTCTGTGAAAAGAAAAGTGAAGATTTGTTTTAAAGTGAAATCATTCTTAGCTATAGTATTTCCATTGACCTCATTCTACATCTCTCTCTACCACTTCTCCACCCTCTTCTCTCCACCTCCTTGCTCACCTCTCCTTCTCCCTGTAGCGTATCGCAGGGTCGTCCCTGTCCCCCTCTCTGCAGTACTTTGGGCGCAGTGTGAGTGCCAGATTGGACCTGGATGGAGATGGTCTGTTAGACCTGACTGTGGGGGCCCAGGGCAGTGCTGTACTACTCAGGTAAGAAAGGAGGAATGAGGGGAGGTGGAGGAATGTAGAGGAGGGGAGGAATAAATTGTCAGACTTGGCTGTGGAGTATATTTTTTTAATGTGATGATGACCGTCATCATTGAATGATCAATTCTCCCTCCCCTCTCTCCAGTTCTCGTAATATAGTCCAGATCAACATGAGTCTGTCCTTCCAGCCCCACTCCATCAACGTCATCCAGAAGACGTGTCAGAGAGGAGGGAGGGAGTCTGCCTGTCTCAACGCTACAGCCTGCTTCCTGGCTCTGTCCCGCTCCCCTGGAACTCACAGCAACAGCTTTGGTAAGGGAGAGGGAGGGAGTGGGTGAGGGAGGGGAGGGGACTGAAGAGAGTAAGGGGGAGGGAGAGATGAGGGGGAAGGAGATAGGAGGGAGGGAGTCCGCCTGTTAGATTTGATAGATTTGTTATCAACACTAACATCCCCTTCTCCCTCCTCCTCAGAGCTGTCGGTGGTGGCCATGTTGGATGAGAGAAAGTTGACAGCGAGGGCGTTGTTTGACGACAGCAACCAGAGACAGTCACAGCTGGGGGTCAGAGTTCACACAGGACAGACCGTCTGCCACAACCTGCCCTTCCATGTGTTTGTGAGTATGACACACACACCAGAGCTCAGCTGGTAGAGCATGGTGCTTGCAACGCCAGGATAGTGGGTTCAATTCCCGGGACCAAACAGCGACATACATACTTTAAAAAAAAAGTATGCACGCATGACTGTAAGCCGCTTTGGATACACAAACACACAACCAACATGTACACGCTACTGCCACAACCTGCCCTTCCATATGTCACACACAATGCCGAAACACACATTTGCACACATCCTTCACCCCGACCGACACACACAATCTACATGCTGAAACACTACATTCTGTTGATATTGACCTCTAACCCTTTGTCTCTGTCTGTGATAGGACACAGCTGACTACATCCGTCCAATCAGCTTCTCCCTGCGCTTTAAGATCAACGACACAGAGAGCGGCCCAGTGCTGGACGAAGGCTGGCCCACCACCTTCAAGAGATCGGTCAGTGTGTGGGGTGTGTGTGGGGTGCTCGTAGCATCCTGGCCAAACTGTATGATGTAATGTACTGTTACTGTACGTATCTACAGTATTACTCTGGCACCTCCATTTCAAATACTGTACATTGATGTCTCCAGATTGCGTTCTTCAAAGACTGTGGTGAGGATGATGTGTGTGTCACTGATCTGGTGCTGCAGGCTCATATGGACATCTCTGGGACAAGGTACATCTCACACACACAAACACATGTGCACACACACATGTATGGACACACACGTATAGACACACACACACCTGATCAAAAATGTTCCTCTCTTTTTTTTGTCCAGTCAACACACAATCAGCCAAACAATTACTAGCGTTCCTGTTGTATTCATGTATTAATGTTGTGTAGTTGTTGTATTAATGTTGTGTAGTAGTTGTGTAGTAGTTGTATGAATGTCTGAATGTAACTCCTCTCTGCAGACTGCAGCCCTATGTGATCCGTAGCCCTCGCAGACGTCTGGCTGTAGAAGTCCAGCTGCAGAACAGACTGGAGAACGCCTACAACACCAGCCTATCGCTGCACTACTCACGCAACCTCCACTTCTCTAGTCTCAGTATACGGGTACGAAGCACGCACACACACACACACACACGCACACGCACGCACGCACGCACGCACGCACGCACGCACACACACACACACACACACACACACACACACACACACACACACACACACACACACAGATTTACAACATGAACCTGACAATTTTATTCTGTCTCCTCCCCCTTCTCTCTCTTCCTCCCTCCCTTTCGATGTCTCCATCCATCCATCTCTCTCCCTCTCGCTCTCTAGGAGGATACCCAGTTGAAAATTGAGTGTACATCTCTCAGTTCCAACAGTCATTCCTGTAATGTCAGCTATCCTGTGTTCCGCTCCCACTCCAAGGTCTGTCTGTCTGGCATCAAATACACTGAACAAAAATATAAACACAACATGTAAAGTGTTGGTCCCATGTTTGATGAGCTGAAATAAAAGATCCCAGAAATGTTCCATACGCACAAAAAGCGTATTTTTCTCAAATGTTGTGCACACATTTGTTTACATCCCTGTTAGTGACCATTTCTCCTTTGCCAAGATAATCCATCCACCTGACAGGTGTGGCATATCAAAAAGATGATTAAACTGCATGATCATTACACAGGTGCACCTTGTGCTGGGGACAATAAAAGACCACTCTAAAATGTACAGTTTTGTCAAACAACACAATGCCACAGATGTCTCAAGTTTTGAGGGAGTGTGCAATTGGCATGCTGACTGCAGGAATGTCACCAGTGCTGTTGCCAAATAATTGAATGTTAATTTCTCATAAACTGCCTCCAACGTTGTTTTAGAGAATTTGGCAGTATGTCCAACCGGGCTCACAATCGCAGACCACGTGTAACCACACCAGCTCAGGACCTCCACATCCGGCCTCTTCACCAGCGGGATCGTCTGAGACCAGCCACCCAGACAGATGATGAAACTGTGGGTTTGCACAACTGAAGAATTTCTGCACAAACTGTCAGAAACCGTCTCAGGGAAGCTTATTTGTGTGCTCGCCGTCCTCACCAGGGTCTTGACTTGATTACAGTTTGGCGTTGTAATCAACTTCAGTGGGCAAATGCTCACCTTCGATGGCCACTGGCACGCTGGAGAAGTGTGCTCTTCACGGATGAATCCCGGTTTCAGCTGTACAGATGTCAGACATATGGCGTTGTGTGGGCGAGTGGTTTGCTGATGTCAACGTTGTGAACAGAGTGCCCCATGGTGGCGGTGAGGTTATGGTATGGGCAGGCATAAGCTACGGACAACAAATACAATTGCATTTTATGGATGATAATTTGAATGCACAGAAATACTGTGACGAGATCCTGAGGCCCATTGTCTTGCCATCCGCCGCCATCACCTCATGTTTCAGCATGATAATGCACGGACCCATGTCGCAAGGATCTGCACACAATTCTTGGAAGCTGAAAATGTCCCAGTTCTTCCATGGCCTGCATACTCACCAGACATGTCACCTATTGAGCATGTTTGGGATGCTCTGGATCGACGTGTATGACAGCGTGTTCCTGTTCCTTCCAATATCCAGTAACTTTGCAGAACCATTGAAGAGGAGTGGGACAACATTCCACAGGCTACAATCAACAGCCTGATCAACTCTATGCGAAGGAGATGTGTCGCACAGCATGAGGCAAATGGAAAAATCGTAGAAATTGTTTCATGATGCGTTTATATTTTTGTTCAGTGTAGTTCTGACACCACAAACTCAATCCCCCACACCTCTTATCTTCTCTCGGTCAGGTGAACTTCATGTTAGAGTTTGAGTTCAGCTGTACGTCTCTGCTCAGTAAAGTCCAGATGAAACTCACAGTTGCCAGGTAACTCATTATAATCCTATGGAGGAATGTAAAGGGATTCCTATTGGGAGCTTCTAGAAATGAACCTGAAATTCAGCCTCCACTGATTCCATCTAACCCTAGTCATAATCCTACAGTAGAGACAGAAATACTGTGTGTTTGTCTTGTCATGTGTCTGTCACATAAGCCTAGTCATAATCCTACAGTAGAGACAGAAGTACTGTGTGTTTGTCTTGTCATGTGTCTGTCACATAAGCCTAGTCATAATCCTACAGTAGAGACAGAAGTACTGTGTTTGTCTTGTCATGTGTCTGTCACATAAGCCTAGTCATAATCCTACAGCAGAGACAGAAGTACTGTGTGTTTGTCTTGTCATGTGTCTGTCACATAAGCCTAGTCATAATCCTACAGTAGAGACAGAAGTACTGTGTGTTTGTCTTGTCATGTGTCTGTCACATAAGCCTAGTCATAATCCTACAGCAGAGACAGAAGTACTGTGTTTGTCTTGTCATGTGTCTGTCACATACATCTCTGTGTTCCTGGTTCCCATAGTGACAGTGTGGAGAGAGAGGCTACGTTGGGAGACAACAGTGTTCAGCTCCAGACTGTGGTTCAGTACGAACCTGACCTCTTCATCACCAGGTTAGTCTCTCTCTTTCTATCTCTCTCTCTCTCTCTGTCTCTCTCTCATTCCCTGTATCTCTACCTTTATTTGTAGTGACACCAATCTGAACCGTTATGAGGTCCACCCAACCAGAACCATATCAGAGGCAATAGGACCAGAGTTCTACACACACTTCAGGGTAAGCAGTGCACACACAATATATCCGTGTCCCTAATATCCTTACTGCACAATCACACACATAATCATACAGACTGTCTTTATACACACACACACACACACACACACACACACACACACACACACACACATGTCAGACTAATGTGTTCTGTGTGTAGCTGCAGAACCTGGGCTGTTACAGTGTGAGTAACCTGGAGTTGAGGCTGAGCCTGCCCTCTGTAGCAGCTGGAGACAGAATCTTCATGGCTGTTACTGAGGTCTTCTCTTACAACGTGAGTACTAACCCTCTCTCACTACTGTTGGAATAAACAGTTATTGTCATTTCTCTCTGGTTCTGAACTGTGACCTTTGTGATGTCAGGTGACAGGGGTGAACTGCAGTGTAGACAGTGACGTGTCCCAGCTGAAGGACAGACAGAGAGATGTACGACCACTACATCCTGAAGACATGCAACAGACTGACCTACTGGTGAGAACAGACACACACATATACACTGATGCACGCACATACATGCACACACACACAAATACCCACACACAAGATGATCACATTCACAATCCTAACTAGCTATATAGTATATTTTCAGTTGTAACATGTTTCTGTGTGCGGTGTGTAGAACTGCAGCAGGTCGTGGTGTGTGGAGGTGGTGTGTGAGGTACAGCAGCTGCATCGAGGACAGACCGCTCTCATACGAGTCAGCCGCAGGGTCCACGACAACTTCTTCAGACAGGTACCAAGTTTCTCTCTCTCTCTCTCTCTCTCTCTCTCTCTCTCTCTCTCTCTCTCTCTCTCACTCACTCACTCCCTCACTCACTCACTCACTCACTCACTCACTCACTCACACACTCACACACACACACACAGCTCTAACTATAAAAACACTCACTCTGACTTTGTGTCTCTGTCACCAGGCTAAGTTTAAGGTGGTGAGGATAGTGAGTGCCTATCGTCTGGCTGCTCAGGAATCTAACCTGGTCACTCTTGGGAGTGGCACCATCTGGAGGGAGGTGAGAGAATAGCAGGATTAACACTAATAGCGGAGGACTGGTTTATCCTTGTCTGTGCCTGACTTGTTTACACCCAGATAGAGTAAGCTGGTATAGGGTGATGAATAACTGTCTGACTGTCGTTTACATCCAGATAGAGTAGGAAGCTGGTATAGGGTGATTAATATGTCTGACTGTCGTTTACATCCAGATAGAGGAAGCTGGTATAGGGTGATGAATATCTGTCAGACTGTCGTTTACATCCAGATAAAGTAGGAAGCTGGTATAGGGTGATGATATCTGTCTTTGTGTCGTGTACATCCAGATAGAGGAAGCTGGTATAGGGTGATGATATCTGTCTTTGTGTCGTGTACATCCAGATAGAGGAAGCTGGTACAGGGTGATGAATATCTGTCTGACTGTAGTTTACATCCAGATAGAGTAGGAAGCTGGTATAGGGTGATGATATCTGTCTTTGTGTCGTGTACATCCAGATAGAGGAAGCTGGTACAGGGTGATGAATATGTCTGACTGTAGTTTACATCCAGATAGGGTAGGAAGCTGGTATAGGGTGATGAATATCTGTCTGACTGTCGTTTACATCCAGATAGAGTAGGAAGCTGGTATAGGGTGATGAATATGTCTGTCTGTCGTTTACATCCAGATAGAGTAGGAAGCTGGTATAGGGTGATGAATATGTCTGACTGTCGTTTACATCCAGATAAAGTAGGAAGCTGGTATAGGGTGATGATATCTGTCTTTGTGTCGTGTACATCCAGATAGAGGAAGCTGGTATAGGGTGATGAATATGTCTGTATGTCGTTTACATCCAGATAGAGGAAGCTGGTATAGGGTGATGATATCTGTCTTTGTGTCGTGTACATCCAGATAGAGGAAGCTGGTATAGGGTGATGAATATCTGTCTGACTGTCTCTACTATCAGACTTTTTTTATCTTTCTCTCCGTCAGACGGTGTTGGAGGTACTAAAGGGGCGGGCCATCCCCATTTCTCTCTGGATTTTGATAGGTAGCATTATTGGAGGGCTTCTGCTATTGGCCCTCATCATCTTCGCAATGTGGAAGGTACACCAATCACACCTCACCATACAGTACCTCTGTACCTCACACTGCAATAACTTCTTTCTCCTCTGCCTTCGTGGTAAAGATCAAAACTTTGGGTTTCACTCCTTCCTTCTCATCCCTCCTTTCTCCAGCTGGGGTTCTTCACTCGTAAACAGATAAAGGACGAGGAACTCGAGGACTGAGCCCGCACCTCGCCGCCATGATGTCAGTCAATGGATACAGTATATGTGACAACCAGAGTCCACTTCGTACCCATCCCCATGGCAACGACCTGCACAGAGACAGCTCCGCCGCCCCAGCAATAAAAACAGATGCCTTCCCTCTCTTCTAAATCATGCCCCCCCCAAAAAGAACACACAGCCGGTATAGATGAGCGTCGCCCAGTGTGTGTGTGAACTGTCAAAACCCCTAACACCACATGGCACAGACTGCATCTATCATCAGACACCCCAACATCTTGTCTGTTTCTACAGGTGAACCCATGGCTGTAGGGCTGTAGTTACACACCTGTTTAGAAAGGTACAGCAGGAAGGACGTGAACAGGAGTTTTCTGCAGAGATGTCCCAGACAGGAAATAATGCTGTACACCACGTGTTAAACTCATTCCACGGAGGGCTGAGTGTCTGCAGGTTCACTCCACCCTTGTACTTGATTGATGAATTAAGGTCACGAATTAGTGAGGGACTCCACTCAACAGGTTGTCTAGGTCTTAATTGAATGGACAAAACAAAAACCTACAGACACACAGCCCTCCGTGGAATGAATTTGACACTCCTGGTGCAATGTGACTTGGTATGATGGTATCAACCAGGTATCAACCTGTAATTAGTACCATGTTGTATAAGTAGATACCGTACAGGTATCAACCTGTAATTAGTACCATGTTGTATAAGTAGATACCGTACAGGTATCAACCTGTAATTAGTACCATGTTGTATAAGTAGATACAGTACAGGTATCAACCTGTAATTAGTACCATGTTGTATAAGTAGATACCGTACAGGTATCAACCTGTAATTAGTACCATGTTGTATAAGTAGATACCGTACAGGTATCAACCTGTAATTAGTACCATGTTGTATAAGTAGATACCGTACAGGTATCAACCTGTAATTAGTACCATGTTGTATAAGTAGATACCGTACAGGTATCAACCTGTAATTAGTACCATGTTGTATAAGTAGATACAGTACAGGTATCAACCTGTAATTAGTACCATGTTGTATAAGTAGATACCGTACAGGTATCAACCTGTAATTAGTACCATGTTGTATAAGTAGATACAGTACAGGTATCAACCTGTAATTAGTACCATGTTGTATAAGTAGATACAGTACAGGTATCAACCTGTAATTAGTACCATGTTGTATAAGTAGATACAGTACAGGTATCAACCTGTAATTAGTACCATGTTGTATAAGTAGATACAGTACAGGTATCAACCTGTAATTAGTACCATGTTGTGCTATATGGAAAGCAGTTCCATCCTTCAAGGAAGCTTGAATGAAAATGCACTACCTGATAATGGGGGCCGCTTATAATCATGTGAATATATTTGTATTTCTATGAAACGCTGTTACAAACCTAACTGTCTATTTAATATTCAGAAGTCATCATGACTTTAGATTTTTCACCCATTTTCTCTACAGTAGAGTTCATTTTCTGAGTCAAATTAAAACTGTTGATAATTAAAGTTTTTGTTAATGTTATTTTAGTTTCTTTCATGTTTGTTTATACATACATAGGATCATTCATACACATGAACTAAATACACATAAACCAAATATTTTATTACATTATTCTTCTTTTTTTTTTTTATCTGGCATTTCAGACTACTTCCTTGTATAAAAGAAAAACACTTTCACACTAGCAGACATTGTTGAACATATAACTGAAATAACGACGTCTGTACGTCAGGCAAAAAAAGCACCAACTGAGTCAGGTATATGAAAACCCAAATATATTTTATTGATGCAACTTCATGTCCATTGTGTTTCTCCCCTCCCTCCCTCCCTCTCACTTGGTCTTGGTAGAGAAGATGTAGGACTCCAGTAGAAAGACAGTCTCATCCACCTGGTTCTCTGTAGAGTCCAACCTTCAGGGAGAAAAGAAAGGAGGTAATAAAGCTACAGTAATGTAGCAGTATTAGTAATATCAGTGTAGTAGTAACAGGTATGTGGTAGTACTTGTTGATGTGATGTCGTAGGCCTCTAGCTGTTGTCTATAGGTATATAGTATGGGTGTCGTAGCAGTAGCATCCTGACTGGTATGGCAACTGCTCGGCCTCCAACCGCAGGGCGATTAGCCCGACTAACCGGTGCCCCCGAACATAGTCTGGGTAGCCAATCTGCATTGTGTCCCGCCACCCGCCAACCCCTCTTTTACGCTACTGCTACTCTCTGTTCATCATATATGCATAGTCACTTTAACCATACCTACATGTACATACTACCTCAATTAGCCCGACTAACCAGTGTCTGTATGTAGCCTCACTACTGCTGTTTTTCCACTCTCTTTTTACTGTTGTTTTAATTGTTTTACTTATCTATTGTTTACCTAAAAATGGCACCGTTGGCAAGTAAGCATTTCACTGTAAGGTCTACACCTGTTGTATTCGGCGCACGTGACAAATAAACTTTGATTTGATTTAGTAGTAGTATTGTAGTAGTACTTGTTGATGTGACGTCGTAGGTCTTCTAGTTGGAGGTCTCAACTTACTGTTGAGTTAGAATAGTAGAACACACAAGGTGTCATTTTGACATTTGTTTTGCATCAGCAGTTTCTCTTGTGTCAGTCACTGACAGTCACTCATCCAAGTCAGCTATCATTTTCTACATTGTTAGTCTTATCTAAACTAGCAGTAAACATGGTCGAATTAATCACTCTCACTCAGATAGCATATTAAAAATGGAAAACATTTCTCTCCACCTTATGGCAAAATGTGTAGAATTGCAGGAAATGTACTCTAAAAAGTAAATGCATTCTCTCCTAGCTTAGGGCCCCTAAAAGGTTCGGCTCTGATGAGTGGGTATGGATGTGGTTGCGCAGACCTGCGATCTTCATATTTTTTGTGGCCCCCATCCCCATCAAAGTTGCCCATCCCTGATCTATAGCATGTGTGTATTAGTAGTAGTAGTAATGCAGTATTTGTTGATGTGATGTCGCAGGGCCTCTAGCTGCTGTCTCTATAGATCTATAGTATGGATGCAGTGGTAATTAAGGTGCAGTGGTAATTAAGGTGCAGTGGTAATTAAGGTGCAGTGGTAATTAAGGTGCAGTGGTAATTAAGGTGCAGTGGTAATTAAGGTGCAGTGGTAATGCAGTACTTGTTGATGTGATGTCGCAGGGCTTCTAGCTGCTGTCTCTATAGATCTATAGAATGGGTGCAGTGGTAATTAAGGTGCAGTGGTAATTAAGGTGCAGTGGTAATTAAGGTGCAGTGGTAATTAAGGTGCAGTGGTAATTAAGGTGCAGTGGTAATTAAGGTGCAGTGGTAATGCAGTACTTGTTGATGTGATGTCGCAGGGCTTCTAGCTGCTGTCTCTCGGGGGCAGTGATCATCTCCTCCACCTCTGTCAGCTGTTCAGGCTCCGCCCCGCTGGCCTGCAGCGACGCCAGGATCGCCTCGATTCGCTGGGACTTCTCCAGCAGACGCCTGTCAATCAAACACAGGAAGTCTTGTACATGTACCAAAATTGCTGAGGATTATATACACAAAGTCAGACTTTTTTCCATTGTGGTCCTCTATAAGTCAATATGCAGACCTAAAGAGACCTTAGCAGGAAACTTAGAAAATAAAACCAAATCTATCCATCCTGTAGCGGGCTTCCTCCATCTCTTCATCCGAAGAGGAGTAGCAAGGATTGGACCAAAGTGCAGCGCGGCTAGTGTTCAACATGTTTAATAAAAATAACAAGTGAAACACTACAAACAACATCCAAAATAACAAAATGTGCAGAAACCGAGACAGACCTATCTGGTGCAGACAATCACAGAGACAGGAAACAAACACCCACAAACCCCCAACACAAAACAAGCCTCCTATATATGAGTCTCAATCAGAGACAACGACTACCATCTGTCTCTGATTGAGAACCCACACTAGGCTGACATAGAAACAGACAAACTAGACACACAACATAGAATTCCCACCCAGCTCACGTCCTGACCAACTAAACACATACAAAACAACAGAAAACAGGTCAGGAACGTGACAGAACCCCCCCCCTCAAGGTGCGAACTCCGGGAGCACCCCTAAAACTCAAGGGGAGGGTCTGGGTGGGCATCTGTCCGCGGTGGCGGCTCCGGCGGTGGACGAGGGCACCACTCCACCATTGTCTTTGTCCACCTCCTTAGCGTCCCTTGAGTGGCGACCCTCGCCCCCGACCATGGTCCAGGAACCTTCACCAACTCCCCTCTACAATAGAGGAGACAACTCAGGACAGAGAGGTAGTTCAGGACAAAGAGGTAGCCCAGGACAGAGAGGTAGCTCAGGACAGAGGGACAACTCCGGACTAGTGGCAGCTCCGGACTGAGGGGCAGCTCATGACTGGAGGGCAGCTCATGACTGGAGGGCAGCTCATGACTGGAGGGCAGCTCATGACTGGAGGGCAGCTCATGACTGGAGGGCAGCTCATGACCGGAGGGCAGCTCATGACCGGAGGGCAGCTCATGACCGGAGGGCAGCTCATGACCGGAGGGCAGCTCATGACCGGAGGGCAGCTCATGACCGGAGGGCAGCTCATGACCGGAGGGCAGCTCATGACCGTAGGGCAGCTCATGACCGTAGGGCAGCTCATGGCTGGCGTCTCTGGCGGCTCCTGACTGGCTGGCGTCTCTGGCGGCTCCTGACTGGCTGGCGTCTCTGGCGGCTCCTGACTGGCTGGCGTCTCTGGCGGCTCCTGACTGGCTGGCGGCTCTGGCGGCTCCTGACTGGCTGGCGGCTCTGGCGGCTCCTGACTGGCTGGCGGCTCTGGCGGCTCCTGACTGGCTGGCGGCTCCTGACTGGCTGGCGGCTCCTGACTGGCTGGCGGCTCCTGACTGGCTGGCGGCTCCTGACTGGCTGGCGGCTCCTGACTGGCTGGCGGCTCCTGACTGGCTGGCGGCTCCTGACTGGCTGGCGGCTCCTGACTGGCTGGCGGCTCTGGCGGCTCCTGACTGGCTGGCGGCTCCTGACTGGCTGGCGGCTCCTGACTGGCTGGCGGCTCCTGACTGGCTGGCGGCTCCTGACTGGCTGGCGGCTCCTGACTGGCTGGCGGCTCTGGCGGCTCCTGACTGGCTGGCGGCTCTGGCGGCTCCTGACTGGCTGGCGGCTCTGGCGGCTCCTGACTGGCTGGCGGCTCCTGACTGGCTGGCGGCTCCTGACTGGCTGGCGGCTCCTGACTGGCTGGCGGCTCCTGACTGGCTGGCGGCTCCTGACTGGCTGGCGGCTCCTGACTGGCTGGCGGCTCCTGACTGGCTGGCGGCTCCTGACTGGCTGGCGGCTCTGGCGGCTCCTGACTGGCTGGCGGCTCAGACGGCGCTGGGCAGACGGACGGCTCAGACGGCTCCTGACAGACGGACGGCTCAGACGGCGCTGGGCAGACGGACGGCTCAGACGGCGCTGGGCAGACGGACGGCTCAGACGGCGCTGGGCAGACGGACGGCTCAGACGGCGCTGGGCAGACGGACGGCTCAGACGGCGCTGGGCAGACGGACGGCTCAGACGGCGCTGGGCAGACGGACGGCTCAGACGGCGCTGGGCAGACGGACGGCTCAGACGGCGCTGGGCAGACGGACGGCTCAGACGGCGCTGGGCAGACGGGCGGCTCAGACGGCGCTGGGCAGACGGACGGCTCAGACGGCGCTGGGCAGACGGACGGCTCAGACGGCGCTGGGCAGACGGACGGCTCAGACGGCGCTGGGCAGACGGACGGCTCAGACGGCGCTGGGCAGACGGACGGCTCAGACGGCGCTGGGCAGACGGACGGCTCAGACGGCGCTGGGCAGACGGACGGCTCAGACGGCGCTGGGCAGACGGACGGCTCAGACGGCGCTGGGCAGACGGACGGCTCAGACGGCGCTGGGCAGACGGACGGCTCAGACGGCGCTGGGCAGATGGGCGGTTCAAGCACCGCTGGGCAGACGGCAGACTCTGGCCGGCTGAGACGCACTATAGGCCTGATGCGTGGTGCCGGAACTGGAGGTACCGGGCTGAGGGCACGCACCTCACGGCGAGTGCGGGGAGGAGGAACAGGGCTCTGGAGATGCACTGGAAGCCTGGTGCGTGGTGTAGGGACTGGTGGTACTCGGCTGGGGCGGGAAGGTGGCGCCGGATATACCGGACTGTGAAGGAGGACACGCGCTCTTGAGCACTGAGCCTCTCCAACCTTACCAGGTTGAATATTCCCCGTAGCCCTGCCAGTGCGGCGAGGTGGAATAGCCCGCACTGGGCTATGCAGGCGAACCGGGGACACCACCTGTAAGGCTGGTGCCATGTACGCCGGCCCGAGGAGACGTACTGGAGGCCAGATACGTTGGGCCGGCTTCATGACATCCGGCTCGATGCCCAACCTAGCCCTCCCAGTGCGGCAAGGTGGAATAGCCCGCACTGGGCTAAGCACGCGTACTGGGGACACCGTGCGCTTTACCGCATAACACGGTGTCTGACCAGTACGACGCCCTCTCACTCCACGGTAAGCCCGGGGAGTTGGCTCAGGTATCCAACCCTGCTTCGCCACACTCCCCTTTAGCCCCCCCTGGGTGAGCCTCTCGGGTTTTCAGCCACTCTGCCTTGCAAGCGCCTCATAATGCCGCCTCTCCGCTTTTGATGCCTCCAGCTCCGCTTTGGGACGGCGACACTCCTCTGGCTCTGCCCAGGGTCCTTCTCCGTCCAGAATCTCCTCCCATGTCCATTCCTCCTTGTACCGCTGCTGCTGTTGCTGCTGCCCGTTGCCACGCTGCTTGGTCCGGGTTTGGTGGGTGTTTCTGTAGCGGGCTTCCTCCATTGTTCTGTCTGGTCAGGTGGTCCTTATAGCAGACAGAGCACATGCCACTGGTCCTGGGGTTTCCGAAGAAACCACAGCCGGTGGCACAAAGCATGGGCGCTTGGCTCTGATTGGTCTCCTGTGCCATCTCTGCTGATTGAATTGTCCTTCAGAACGAGTGTTTTTGCTCTGTTGGTTGTTCGCTGTACCAAAAGTCCTGGCAGACCTATCTGGTGCAGACAATCACAGAGACAGGAAACAAACACCCAACACAAAACAAGCCTCCTATATATGAGTCTCAATCAGAGACAACGACTACCATCTGTCTCTGATTGAGAACCCACACTAGGCTGACATAGAAACAGACAAACTAGACACACAACATAGAATTCCCACCCAGCTCACGTCCTGACCAACTAAACACATACAAAACAACAGAAAACAGGTCAGGAACGTGACACATCCATCCACTTAGGAATCAATCAATAAACTCACTTGTTCTCCTTGGTCTCGAAGAGGCGCCTCTCAATCAGATTAGCCACTGTCTGCAAGTAGTGATGGGGGAAAAATGTATACAGTTACATATCGCAATATTGTTTTGGACCTGTTCTCCATCTTTTTATAATACTAAGCCAACAGATTTTCTGCACTTTTATTTCCATGACTGATCAAAACAAACGTTCTCATGCGCTCTCGTCTCTCTGCAGCAGACACATAGCGAGCAATATGTTTGGAACATCAAATCGCAATATCGCATTGCATATAGAAACGCGAGAATCGCAATACATATCGTATCAGCACCTAAGTATTGTGATAATATCATGAGGTCCTTGGCAATTCCCAGCCCTATCTGCAAGACAGACGTCCACCATTAATTGTCAAGTCAGCGGTGCACGAAGTAAACAGCAATCAAATCAAAATGTATTTATAAAGCCCTTTTTACATCAGCAGATGTCACAGAGCGCTTCTACAGAAACACAGCCTAAAACCCCAAACAGCAAGCAATGCAGATGTAGAAGCAATATCAGGCGGGCTTCCGCAACAATGGAGTGTGAATTGCGACACTAAATGTCTCTGCTGTTGTGGTCCTGAAGCGATCAAGTTGCAGCACCGTAAAGTACACACGCAGATATACACTCACCGGTTATTAGGTACACCACCACATTCACGGAAATATATCGCTCCTACAGACTGAGTCACGTGACCGTGGCTTGCTATATAAAGCAGGCAGACAGGCATTGAGACATTCAGTTACTGTTTGATTGAATGTTAGAATGAGCAAAGCCAGTGACCTAAGCGACTTTGAGAGTGATATGATCGTCGGTGTCAGGCATGCCAGATCTCAGAAACGGCCGCTGTAATGGGCTTTTCACGCACAGCAGTGTCTACGGTTTCCCGAGAATGAACAAACAAAAAACATCCGGTCAGCGGCAGTCCTGTGGGCGAAAACAGCTTGTTGATGAGAGA
Source organism: Salvelinus fontinalis (assembly GCF_029448725.1). NCBI lineage: Eukaryota > Metazoa > Chordata > Actinopteri > Salmoniformes > Salmonidae > Salvelinus > Salvelinus fontinalis. The sequence goes on along the minus strand of NW_026600211.1, from coordinate 104,649 downwards.
GGTCGAAAGAGAAAGGCAAGAACCGTGCAAGCTAACAGACCGGCCACAAACAGGCAAATAACGGCACAGTACAACAATGGTGTGCAGAATGGCATCTTGGAATGCACAACTCGTTGGTCCTTGTCACGGATGGGCTATTGCAGCAGACGACCACACTGGGTTCCACTCCTATCAGCTAAAAACAAGAAGAAGTGGCTCCACTAGACTCAAGATCACCAACAGTGAACAATTGATGAGTGGAAAAACAGCCAACGAATCCCGGTTTCTGTTGCGTCATGCTGATGGAAGAGTCAGGATTTGCCGTAAGCAGCATGAGTCCGTGGACCCATCCTGCCTGGTGTCAACGGTGCAGGCTGGTGGCGGTGGTGTACCACTGTCCAATCTGTAGCAACCGTGTGATGTCATCGCATCAGCATGGACTAACATCCCTGTGGAACGTTTCCGACATTTAGTCCATGCCGCGAAGAATTCAGGCTGTTCTGGAGGCAAATGGGGGTTCCGACCTGGTACTAGATAGGTGTACCTAATAAACTGAAAGTATATTTTTGACTCGTTCTCCTTCCGTATTTCCTCTATTTAGACAGTTTAAAATGTAGATGTAAAGGTACAGTTGTAGAAGAGAGAAAGAAAGAGGCTGGGGATTTAATGTGTCAATGTGGACAATATGTGTTCAGTAAACTGCAGCACTACCACTGCGCCTCAGGTTCGCAAATATTTTGTCACGAGTGCAACATCTTGCATCACGTTCATCTGCAATATCAGTGTTTCATCCTGCTGCTCATAGTATAGCTTAGTTTGAATGTGTACCTTGTAGCAGTGTTGTAGCAGTAGGCGGGCAGTAGGCAGCTGGTTGACAGTGTACAGGTAGAAGGTACGTGAAGGGGCGTGGTCAGGAGTCTTAGGGATTTCCTAGGGTGGAAAAACACAGGTGAGCATGATAATGTATGGTTTGTATAGTGTGTGTGTATTTGTGTGTTACCTGTAGCTGTACCAGGTTCTCTGACAGCAGTGTATACAGCATGTCTTTGGCCTCCTTGGCAGGGATCATAGCAAAGTCCTCCACCTGCTTCTGCTCCAGGTGACGTTTCCTTAGCAACAGACGGAAGATCCTAGCCGACCGCGAGCCAAACCTGACAATGGGAAAGGTTGAATGAATGACACCCTACAAGCTATGTAGCCACCGTGGGCAGAGACATAAACAGAGTAAATGGACACAGACCAACTCTGACAAACACACCAACCTCTCCTGTACCACAGACTCCAGTGTAGCTCTCGCCAGGTTGGCCAGGGCTCTTTGGAGATCTGAGTGGTCAGTCAAGAAACGACCACTTACAACTGTATCATGAAATACTGGAAATGACCTATTATACAATAGTGTGTGGATGAGAAACTCAAACAGGTTTCATCAGGGTTGTAAAAGGATACTGACCACGTACATTCCTCCTCCACTGTCACCTGATTTCCCCACAAACTCCATCTGAGGAACAGAGGGAGGGAGAAACAGCAGTTTACCAGCCCCCTAGCCCTGATCCAAGGTCAGTTCTGCAATTGATCTCCCAATGGTTAAGGTTGGGATATGGGAGGGGAATCTGATCCTAGATCTGCTCCTACCGGGTCATCCACCAGAAGGGAGAGGTACTGGTCCAGGATTGGTCTGCTGATGCTGTAGTTGGGCGGGAGGGAGCGGAAGATCTCATTGGCTGAGAGGGGCTGAGTGTAGGTGGCGGTCTGTGTGGTGGTGACCTCACTCATCCTCAACATAGTCCTCACAATCTCACTACTGGTCTGTGTGGGGGGGGGGGGGGGGGGGGGGGGGGGGTAGAGAGAGCGGTCTTTTTCACTCAGGCCCCCCTTCCAGCATTGGGGAACATCCCGTATGACACATCAATTAATATGGGCACAAGCACTGTTCATGATACAAACTGTTCACACCCGTCGTGTTGGTGGAGAAAACATCTTGTAGGTTTAAAGCTTTCCTGCAATTCTACACATTTTGTCTTGAAGTGCAGAGAAAATGTTGCCATTTATTTTTTATTTAACTAGGCCACACCACGCCCTCCCTGCTAACCCCTCAGTTTGGGAATCACCGACTTAGACCAGGAGAGATTTAATGGGGGAGGTCTACAAGCATACGGAGGTGGTCTGTAGGGGTCTGTGACACTGACCTGGTCCAGTTTGCTGGCCACAGCACTAATGATGGCCTGGTCTCTGAAGTGCTGATGGAACCTCTCAAAGTTCACCTGCCAGTAGATCCCCTCATCACCACACGACTGGAAAGAGAGGGAGGGGATAGAAAGAGGCACAAGTCATTCCAAACGGTTCCATTCCTTATTGAGAGGAGTAAAAGAAAAACAGAACAAGGTTCTCTGACTCTCTATAGCAGCCCATTATCTCTGTGTCAAGGTCTCTATAGCAGCCCATTATCTCTGTGTCAAGGTCTCTATAGCAGCCCATTATCTCTGTGTCAAGGTCTCTATAGCAGCCCATTATCTCTGTGTCAAGGTCTCTATAGCAGCCCATTATCTCTGTGTCAAGGTCTCTATAGCAGCCCATTATCTCTGTGTCAAGGTCTCTATAGCAGCCCATTATCTCTGTGTCAAGGTCTCTATAGCAGCCCATTATCTCTGTGTCAAGGTCTCTATAGCAGCCCATTATCTCTGTGTCAAGGTCTCTATAGCAGCCCATTATCTCTGTGTCAAGGTCTCTATAGCAGCCCATTATCTCTGTGTCAAGGTCTCTATAGCAGCCCATTATCTCTGTGTCAAGGTCTCTATAGCAGCCCATTATCTCTGTGTCAAGGTCTCTATAGCAGCCCATTATCTCTGTGTCAAGGTCTCTATAGCAGCCCATTATCTCTGTGTCAAGGTCTCTATAGCAGCCCATTATCTCTGTGTCAAGGTCTCTATAGCAGCCCATTATCTCTGTGTCAAGGTCTTTATAGCAGCCCATTATCTCTGTGTCAAGGTCTCTATAGCAGCCCATTATCTCTGTGCCAAGGTCTCTATAGCAGCCCATTATCTCTGTGTCAAGGTCTCTATAGCAGCCCATTATCTCTGTGTCAAGGGTAGAGGGTCTGACCTCGGAGTCCATCTTGGCTTTCTTCCCTCCTCTCTGCTCCTCACTATCGTCACTGGAGCGTCTGCGCTTCCCGCAACCTGCCCCACAAACACAACAAGCGAGTGTATAGCAAGTATTTACTGAATTACATATAGCAGGAGGTTTACATGTGGGTATGCACACAGGTGAAAAGGTACTACGTGTTATATGAGACAAAGTGTTTGCGGTACCTATGAGTGTAACATGGGGCAGCTTGTAGCAGTCAGGGTTGCTCTCTGCTGTTGGGGGGGCAGTGGAGGCGGAGGCGGCAGGGGTGCCGGGGGTCGCCGGGGTAATGGAGGTGGCTGCAGTTCCAATCTCGGCCACCGGAGGACAGCGCTGCAGGAAGTGAGTCTCTACCAGCTTAGAGAAGGCTGAGACCACCTCACTGTACTCCATACTATGACCCTCTACAGAGAGAAAAATCATGAGGACAGAAGGAGAAGAAAATATAGAATAATCATACATCTTGTAATCGCTCTCTCACACACCCTCCATGTTATGAGTGAGTCGGTCAGCTACAGTCTTGACCGTGTTGCTCATGGTCATATGGCCTCGTTGTAGGACCTCCTCCACGATGAGTTCTCCTGTGTCTCCATACAGGGTCTTAGCTGTGTAGATGTACCGCGGGTACCGCAGAACCCTTAGAACCCGCTCACAGCTGGCCCGGTACTCCACTGGGCTCCCGGGGCCTCGCCGGCCCGACCCGAACTCACAAGCACCGTGCTGTACCAACACACACAGAGACTTCTTCACCTGCAGAAGAGACAGGGTCACCACCTAGGTTGAACAATATGTTTTATGTGTGTGTGTTTGTTTGTGTGGTACCAGGTCCAGTGGTGTGTTGGTCTCATTGGCGATGGTCCTGAGGTTCTGTGCCCCTCCTCTGAGCAGGTGAGTGCCTATCCTCTCCACCACCTCTCCAAAGTGCTCCTGTAGCAGCAGGCCACACAGCCGCACCTCCTGGGCAGTCATATGCTGAGACAGGAGGAACCGGGGAACAGGTCAACAACACGTTTTTGGACTGTTCATCGAAATATACTTACGCTGAGAAGTATGATGACACTAAAACCGGTAACCAAATCACAGCTTTTCAACAACATTTACTAACAACTTTAATTTTATAACATTTACATTACATTTTAGTCATTTAGCAGACGCTCTTATCCAGAGCGACTTACAGTAGAGTGCATACATTTTATTACAATTTTTACATTTCATTACATTTTACATACTGAGACAAGGATATCCCTACCGGCCAAACCCTCCCTAACCCGGACGACGCTATGCCAATTGTGCGTCGCCCCACGGACCTCCCGGTTGCGGCCGGCTGCGACAGAGCCTGGGCACGATCCTAGCCCAGCCTGGGCGCGAACCCAGAGACTCTGGTGGTGCAGCTAGCGCCCTAGACCACTGCGCCACCCGGGAGGCCGATGCAGTGGAACCTGCGTGAATATAACTTAACTGCCATGCTCACAAACCTTTGCAAAACACCCTTTTCAGATCATGAAATGAGTTTCGGGACAATCCTCGCAAAACAACTTCAGAATCCCAAACACATGTGATTGCCAGTGCCACAACACAACGAATTTCCGCCCTCACAGGTAAGCTTATTTTCCCAAAGAGTTGCGCATTGCATGAAGGGATGTTGGCGGACCACCCTCTTTGGTATGCAGGAGGACCAACGTCACTGTTTGTGCTATTCTGGGGAAGATGGCGGAAGCTGCGGCGGTTCCCCTGCATCGGTTCTTCTGTCATTGTTGTAAGGGAGAAGTAAGCCCCAAGCTCCCGGTAAGTCAGTCGTTTCCCGATCATGGCTGTTCAATGCAGGTCTTGTTCTTTTCCGTCGGTTGACAACCGAATCTGAGTCCAGCAAATAGCAGTAGTTGTTTAACTAGCTAGCTGCTAACTGTAGACGGCTAGCCAGTAGGGCCCTCGGCACTGGCTCTAGCTAGCAAACAAACAATGTTGATGTTTGTTGTTGCTCGCTTTAACAATAGGATTTCTAAACTAATTTCTTCAACAAAGACATTATGTACAGTAATTGTTAAAGATTATACTGGCATGGTTGAATAACCGTTCCTGAGTAACTGGTGTTATTTGATGTAATGCTAACCTTATTCGAGGTGGGTTTTGTGTGCTTTTCCTGAATTCCTCGAGGAGGTAGTTATATGGGATTCTAATGGATATTTCAACGTAACTCGGCCAGTCTGGCTACTCCTTGTCCTACTAAAGCAGAGGGAATACGGGGGTTTCCTTGGCCTGGGACGCGTTCAGCAGGACACAACGGTTTGGCACGTTCAGATAGAAAATATTATGTAGAACGATACATCATGTAGGCTCTATTTACGCATTCTATCTGCAACGTTCGTGAACGTTTGGCAACTGAATGTGGCACAGTTAACTTTCACAATAAAACTGAAAGTAAAATGTAGAAAGAGATTGCACAATATTTTGACTGCTTGACCCTAATTATTTAACTACATTATTCCGTATTGACTGCGTTCATTCTAGAAGAGACGTTATGACACCTAACGTTAACATTTTGCATTTAGCTAGCTAGTTGTGTAGCTATCTGTTTGTTATTGACTCGCAGTCTCTGGCAGTCTGTCAATGTGTCAGATAGTCACTCAGTCTGCTTGTCTAAACCAACGTTAGCTAGGATACCTTTGTGTATGTTAGGCTGGTCAGTGAGAGGCAGGCTGGTAATCCCCTGTTTATTCCCTTCCTGCCATTGAAGCTAAATCTGGGAGGAGGCTGAAGTAGGCCTAGACACGGACCTAAGGCCAGTTTTGTGATTTCCGTCTTATTGGGAAATAGATCTGTGCCTATGGGTCCGAGACATCTAGCCCAGGGTTTCCCAAACTCGGTCCGGCCCCCCCCATCATCAAGCTTGGGCTCCAGAGTGATGCAGCGGTCTAAGGCACTGCATCTCAGTTACCCTGGTTCGATTCCAGGCTGTATTACAACCGGCCATGATTGGGAGTCCCATTGGGCCAGTGTAGTACGGGTTTGGCCGGGGTAGGCCGTCATTGTAAATAAGAATTTGTTAACTGACTTGCCTAGTTAAATAAAAGCTTTGATTATTTGAATCAGCTGTGAAGCGCTAAGGCAAGAAACTAAACTTGTACTGGGGTTGGGGGTGAATTTGGGAAACCCTGATCTAGCCTACCCACAGACTAACTCTGCCTGCTGGTCTCACTGTGTCACACTGTCTCTCTGTGCTGCTGAGGCATGTTTCAGCCATGCCCATTCACTGACGGCATATAAGCAGTTCATCTGTCTCACCTCCCCAAGACATCCACTGAAAGAGAGAGGGTGCATGCCTCAAACATACATGGCAGAACCCTGTGCCTGTCCATCTAAAGCCTTATTTCAGGCATAGTATCTGTATGTTTTCACCAGATGACAATGGCTGAGGCATAGCCTAAGCCTACACACAATATTGCATACAGCAATACAGGTTTTGAACAATTTTGGAATGAGGTTCACTTCAAGTTCAAGTGTCCTTTTGTTTTGTGGAATAAAGAACATGTCTGTGTCATAGGCCTAATCCCATTGTGAGTGAACTCAACACTGGTGCCAGGGAAGAATACTTCTCGATGACAACTTCCACTTTACATGTTGTATGTTCCTGCTTAATGCTATGTTCAAACAGGCTATATCCTGACTCTGCCACAGATCTCTACTAGACATTTCCTCATTCTACAGACAGAAACCCCTGCATAGACAGAAACCCTCTGCAGCCCTATATAGAACACGGTGTGACTCATGTACTCTCTGAGTGTGTGGTATTGTGTGTTTTTGCAGGAGTACATCTGTCCCAGGTGTGAGTCTGGCTTTATAGAGGAGGTAACAGAAGATTCCAGGTGAGAATATCTTGTTTCTTATGTCTGTAGCTTTAATGAAAATACCAGATATAGGCTAGGCAGAGTGAATGGAAGGTGGTGGAGAATGACTGTGTATAGATGTTGGATGTTACTAATGCTGTGTTCTGCCTCCTGTGTGCTGTTTCCCTCAGTCTGCTAGAGGGTGGCGCTAACGGGACAGATGACACAGCCACACAGTTTGCAGAGGTATGATATGCACTGTGGCCTGGAGGGTACAGGGGTGGGGGGGGGTGCAAATGTCTACTGTGATACTAAATGTACCTTTGTGATCCCATCTTTCTTTCACATGCTTTCTCTATCTCTCTCTCCCTTCCACTGTCCCTCTCTCCATTCCACCGTCACCCCTCATTTCTCTCAGCAGCTGTGGCACCTGTTGTTTGTAGAGAGGCCTTTCACAGTGGATGGTGACAGTCCAGACTCAGAGCCCCGGGTCCCTGGTGGAGGGGTTGGGGTAGGAGCAGGGGGGTTAGGTCTGGGGGGGCTGGGAGGGCTAGGAGGCCTGGGAGGAGGTCCTATTGGAGGGTCAGTCCCTGCTGGGCTAGGAGGACCCCTGGGGGGTCCTCTGGGAGGGGGGGAACACTGGGGGCCCGGTCGCCCCCCTCGCCTGCACAGTCAGCGGAGGTACCGCTCCAGAGGGAGCAGCAGACCTGACCGCTCGCCTGCCGTAGAGGGGTGAGACTCCTCTTCTTACGATGCCATGTTGATATTGATATGGCTGTTTTGATCAGTCAGGATTTGCAGGTTCTAAACAAAGTTTTCAATATTCTGCTGATCTCATTCCTGACTGATGTGTGTGCCTTCTCTCTCTGTAGGATAGTACAACAGTTTCTGGCTGGTCTATTTGCCAACTCTGGAGTTCCTGGCTCACCTCCCCTCTCTTGGTAAGAACCTTCTTACTGCCATGTAAGCAGTGGTTATACATTATGTAAGTCCACAGTTTGACTTACACACTTTCTCTTGTGGATTCCTTACAAATAGTGAGGTGGATCAACATGAATATTTGAATGTTCCCTGACTTGTTATGGGTGTGCCTCAGCCAGCACCCCTGGGACCCTATCATTTAAACCTAAATCACAACACATATTGTAGCTGTTCATCATGTGTGAAACAGGATATTTCCTGGATGTTTCATCTTTAACTGTAATTGACCTCCTCTCTCTGTCTGTTAGGACGGGTATGTTACACTCTAACCCAGGGGACTATGCTTGGGGACAGGGGGGACTGGACGCAGTCATCACACAGGTACGCACGCATAAACCCCATTCACATGATTTGGTATGTATGGCCACTAAGCAACTATTACTTTATACTACGTAGAATGCTATATGGATGTTGGTAGACCCAGAATGCTGTATGGATGTTGGTAGACCCAGAATGCTATATGGATGTTGGTAGACCCAGAATGCTATATGGATGTTGGTAGACCCAGAATGCTATATGGATGTTGGTAGACCCAGAATGCTGTATGGATGTTGGTAGACCCAGAATGCTATATGGATGTTGGTAGACCCAGAATGCTGTATGGATGTTGGTAGACCCAGAATGCTATATGGATGTTGGTAGACCCAGAATGCTGTATGGATGTTGGTAGACCCAGAATGCTATATGGATGTTGGTAGACCCAGAATGCTATATGGGTGTTGGTTAGACCCAGAATGCTATATGGATGTTGGTAGACCCAGAATGCTATATGGATGTTGGTAGACCCAGAATGCTATATGGATGTTGGTAGACCCAGAATGCTATATGGATGTTGGTAGACCCAGAATGCTATATGGATGTTGGTAGACCCAGAATGCTATATGGATGTTGGTAGACCCAGAATGCTATATGGATGTTGGTAGACCCAGAATGCTATATGGATGTTGGTAGACCCAGAATGCTATATGGATGTTGGTAGACCCAGAATGCTATATGGATGTTGGTAGACCCAGAATGCCATATGGATGTTGGTAGACCCAGAATGCCATATGGATGTTGGTAGACCCAGAATGCTATATGGATGTTGGTAGACCCAGAATGCTATATGGATGTTGGTAGACCCAGAATGCTATATGGATGTTGGTAGACCCAGAATGCTATATGAATGTTGGTAGACCCAGAATGCTATATGGATGTTGGTAGACCCAGAATGCTATATGGATGTTGGTAGACCCAGAATGCTATATGGATGTTGGTAGACCCAGAATGCTATATGGATGTTGGTAGACCCAGAATGCTAATGAGGGTTTAGCCGTTCTCTTGTTATTTTCTCTCTATCTTTTCCAGGGTGTTTCTGATGGTTTTACTCTTTTGTTGTATCATGCTAGGTTAGCACACAGCTTACAGCACAAAGGTGGATTGTAAAGCTGTTCTTATAGTTCCTGCAGCAACCATTGTGATGTATGTTCTCTGTCTACCTGTGTGTAGTTGTTAGGTCAGTTTGAGAACACGGGCCCTCCTCCTGCAGAGAAAGAGAAGATCTCCTCCATTCCTACAGTCAACGTGTCTCAGGATCAAGCAGGTCAGTCCTTTACCTCCTTGCCAGTCTCTCCATAGTGCCATGGCCTATATACTACCAATCCAAATTTTGGACACGCTTATTTATTCAAGGGTTTTTCTATATTTTTACTATTTTCTACATTGTAGAAAAATAGTGAAAACATAAACTATGAAATAACACTTTTTTGGTTGTAACCAAAAAGGTGTTAAACAAATCAAAATATATTTTAAGTTTTAGATTCTTCGAAGTAGCCACCCTTTGCCTTGATGACAGCTTTGCACACTCTTGGCATTCTCGCAACCAGCTTTACCTGGAATGCTTTTCCAACAATCTTGAGGAGTTCCCACATATGCTGAGCACTTGTTGGCTGATTTTACTTCAGTCTGTGGTCCCAACTCATCCCAAACCATCTCAATTGGGTTGAGGTCAGGTGATTGTGTTCCCGAGTGGCGCAACGGTCTAAGGCCCTGCATCTCAGTGCAAGAGGCTTACATGTTAGATACAGCTTTACAGTCCCTGGTTCGAATCCAGGCTGAATCACATCCCGGCCGTGATTGGGATTCCCATAGGGCGGTACACAATTGGCCTTGTGTCGCCATCATTGTAAAATAAGAATTTGTTCTTAACTGACTTGCCTAGTTAAATAAAATAAAAATAATTGTGGAGGCCATTTGATGCAGCCCTCCATCACCCCGTCTTGGTCGGAGCACGGAACCCCGCCGATCCTCTACGACTGGAATACCGACATAATCTGCCCGAGGACTCCAACAGGCCCCTCAGGCGTGACGCCCGCTGAAGGCCCATTCTACTAACCTACTAGGCCTGCTAGCTACCTAGAGCTACCTGGAACCCTACTAATTCCACGACTGGTCTATCGACGTCACCGCACGAAGAGGCAAAAACAGACTTCCCCCCCATCGCAACGTCCCCCAAAGGCTAACTTGCTAGCCCCGGTCTGCTAACTGCTAACTTGCCTGCCCCGGTCTGCTAACTGCTAGCTTATCTTGCAGCTAGCGCAGCCAGGAAGCTAGCACCAGTTAGCAAACACAATTCTACAATTCACAACCTCTCTTTCGCCATCGCCATCCGGCATGGATTCTCTGTCGACACGACCACGTCTGGTCTGCAGACGAATCCCCCATCCGCTGTGCCCTCAACCGGCCTCCGTCTGAGCAGACCCCCTCAGTCTGAGCAGACCACCCCCCGGGCTACTAACTTTAAACGCGTGCTAGCTTAGTGGAGGTCTCACTGCTCCATCTACGGCTGCCCCCTGGACACTATGATCACTTGGCTACATAGCTGATGCCTGCTTGACTGTCCATTAATTCACGGTACTCCATTCTGTTTATTTGTGTTTTATCTGTCGGCTCTGTGCTTTAACTCAGGATCTGTGTGTAGTTAATCCGACCCTCTCTGCCTAGTCGTCGCCATTTTTTTACCTTCTGTTGCTGTGTTAGCTGACTAGCTGCTGTTATCTCACCTGTTGTTTTAGCTAGCTCTCCCAATCAAGACCTGCAATCACTTTATGCCTTATTGTATGTCTCTCTCAAATATCAATATGCCTTGCATACTGTTGTTCAGGCTAGTTATCATTGTTTTGGTTTGCAATGGACCCCGTAGTTCCACTCTCCGTACCTCTGATACCTCCTTTGTCCCACCCCCCACACATGCGGTGACCTCACCCATTGAGACCAGCATGTCCAGAGATACAACCTCTCTTATCATCACCCAGTGCCTGGGCTTGCTTCCGCTGTACCCGTGCCCCACCATACCCTGGTCTGCACATTATGCCCAGAATCTATTCTACCACGCCCATAAATCTGCTCCTTTTATTCCTTGTCCCCAACGCTCTAGGCGACCAGTTTTGATAGCCTTTAGCCGCACCCTCATCCTACTACTCCTCTGTTCCTCGGGTGATGTGGAGGTAAACCCAGGCCCTGCATGTCCCCAGTCACCCTCATTTGTTGACTTCTGTGATCGAAAAAGCCTTGGCCTCATGCATGTCAACATCAGAAGCCTCCTCCCTAAGTTTGCCTTACTCACCGCTTTAGCACACTCTGCCAACCCTGATGTCCTTGCCGTGTCCGAATCCTGGCTTAGGAAGGCCACCAAAAACTCTGAGATTTCCATACCCAACTATAACACTTTCCGTCAAGATAGTACTGCCAAAGGGGGAGGAGTTGCAATCTACTGCAGAGATAGCTTGCAAAGTTCTGTCATACTTTCCAGGTCTATGCCCAAACAGTTCGAACTTCTAATTTTAAAAATTAATCTCTCCAGAAATAAGTCTCTCACTGTTGCCGCCTGCTACCGACCCCCCTCAGCTCCCAGCTGTGCCCTGGACACCATCTGTGAATTGATTGCTCCCCATCTAGCTTCAGAGTTTGTTCTGTTAGGTGACCTAAACTGGGATATGCTTAACACCCCGGCAGTCCTACAATCTAAGCTTGATGCCCTCAATCTCACACAAATCATCAAGGAACCCACCAGGTACAACCCTAAATCCGTAAACATGGGCACCCTAATAGACATTATCCTGACCAACTTGCCCTCCAAATACACCTCTGCTGTCTTCAATCAAGATCTCAGCGATCACTGCCTCATTGCCTGTATCCGCCACGGGTCCGCGGTCAAACGACCACCCCTCATCACTGTCAAACGCTCCCTAAAACACTTCTGCGAGCAGGCCTTTCTAATCGACCTGGCCCGGGTACCCTGGAAGGATATTGACCTCATCCCGTCAGTTGAGGATGCCTGGTCATTCTTTAAAAGTTACTTCCTCACCATATTAGACAAGCATGCTCCGTTCAAAAAATGCAGAACCAACAACAGATATAGCCCTTGGTTCACTCCAGACCTGACTGCCCTCGACCAGCACAAAAACATCCTGTGGCGAACTGCAATAGCATCGAAGAGCCCCCGCGATATGCAACTGTTCAGGGAAGTCAGGAACCAATACACGCAGTCAGTCAGGAAAGCAAAGGCCAGCTTTTTCAAGCAGAAATTTGCATCCTGTAGCTCTAACTCCAAAAAGTTCTGGGATACTGTAAAGTCCATGGAAAACAAGAGCACCTCCTCCCAGCTGCCCACTGCACTGAGGCTAGGTAACACGGTCACCACTGATAAGTCCGTGATAATCGAAAACTTCAACAAACATTTCTCAATGGCTGGCCATGCCTTCCTCCTGGCGACTCCAACCTTGGCCAACAGCCCCGCCCCCCCCCCCCCCCCGCTGCTACTCGCCCAAGCCTCCCCAGCTTCTCCTTTACCCATATCCAGATAGCAGATGTTCTGAAAGAGCTGGAAAACCTGGACCCATACAAATCAGCTGGGCTTGACAATCTGGACCCCCTATTTCTGAAACTGTCCGCCGCCATTGTCGCACCCCCTATTACCAGCCTGTTCAACCTCTCCTTCGTATCATCTGAGATCCCCAAGGATTGGAAAGCTGCCGCGGTCATCCCCCTCTTCAAAGGGGGAGACACCCTGGACCCAAACTGTTACAGACCTATATCCATCCTGCCCTGCCTAGCTAAGGTCTTCGAAAGCCAAGTCAACAAACAGATCACTGACCATCTCGAATCCCACCGTACCTTCTCCGCTGTGCAATCCGGTTTCCGAGCCGGTCACGGGTGCACCTCAGCCACGCTCAAGGTACTAAACGATATCATAACCGCCATCGATAAAAGACATTACTGTGCAGCCGTCTTCATCGACCTGGCCAAGGCTTTCGACTCTGTCAATCACCATATTCTTATCGGCAGACTCAATAGCCTCGGTTTTTCTAATGACTGCCTTGCCTGGTTCACCAACTACTTTGCAGACAGAGTTCAGTGTGTCAAATCGGAGGGCATGTTGTCCGGTCCTCTGGCAGTCTCTATGGGGGTACCACAGGGTTCAATTCTCGGGCCGACTCTTTTCTCTGTATACATCAATGATGTTGCTCTTGCTGCGGGCGATTCCCTGATCCACCTCTACGCAGACGACACCATTCTGTATACTTCCGGCCCTTCCCTGGACACTGTGCTATCTAACCTCCAAACGAGCTTCAATGCCATACAACACTCCTTCCGTGGCCTCCAACTGCTCTTAAACGCTAGTAAAACCAAATGCATGCTTTTCAACCGTTCGCTGCCTGCACCCGCACGCCCGACTAGCATCACCACCCTGGGCGGTTCTGACCTAGAATATGTGGACATCTATAAATACCTAGGTGTCTGGTTAGACTGTAAACTCTCCTTCCAGACTCATATCAAACATCTCCAATCCAAAATCAAATCTAGAGTCGGCTTTCTATTCCGCAATAAAGCCTCCTTCACTCACGCCGCCAAACTTACCCTAGTAAAACTGACTATCCTACCGATCCTCGACTTCGGCGATGTCATCTACAAAATAGCTTCCAATACTCTACTCAGCAAACTGGATGCAGTTTATCACAGTGCCATCCGTTTTGTTACTAAAGCACCTTATACGACCCACCACTGCGACCTGTACGCCCTAGTCGGCTGGCCCTCGCTACATGTTCGTCGTCAGACCCACTGGCTCCAGGTCATCTACAAGGCTATGCTAGGTAAAGTGCCGCCTTATCTCAGTTCACTGGTCACGATGGCTACACCCACCCGTAGCACGCGCTCCAGCAGGTGTATCTCACTGATCATCCCTAAAGCCAAAACCTCATTTGGACGCCTTTCCTTCCAGTTCTCTGCTGCCTGCGACTGGAACGAATTGCAAACATCTCTGAAGTTGGAGACTTTTTTCTCCCTCAACAACTTTAAAAATCTGCTATCCGAGCAGCTAACCGATCGCTGCAGCTGTACATAGTCCATCTGTAAACTTCCCACCCAATTTACCTAACTCACCCCCATACTGCTTTTATTTATTTACTTTTCTGCTCTTTTGCACACCAGTATCTCTTCTTGCACATGATCATCTGATGATTTATCACTCCAGTGTTAATCTGCTAAATTGTAATTATTTGATTTATTGCCTACCTCATGCCTTTTGCACACATTGTATATAGATTCTCTTTTTTCTACCATGTTATTGACTTGTTTATTGTTTACTCCATGTGTAACTGTGTTGTTGTCTGTTCACACTGCTATGCTTTATCTTGGCCAGGTCGCAGTTGCAAATGAAAACTTGTTCTCAACTAGCCTACCTGGTTAAATAAAGGTGAAATAAAAAAATAAAAATAGCCCTTACACAGCCTGAAGGTGTGTTGGGTCATTGTCCTGTTGAAAAACAAACTTAGCCCAAACCAGATGGGATGGCATATCGCTGTAGAATGCCATGCTGGTTAAGTGTGCCTTAAATAAATGACCGACAGTTTCACCAACAAAGCACCATCATACCTCCTCCTCCATGCTTCACGGCGGGACCCACACATGCTGAGATGATCCGTTCACCTACTCTGCGTCTCACAAAGACACGGCGGTTGGAACCAAAAATCTAATGTCCATTGCTCGTGCTTCTTGGCCCAAGCAAGTCTCTTCTTCTTACTGGTGTCCTTTAGAAGTGGTTTCTTTTTCAGCAATGTGACCATGAAGGCCTGATTCACGCAGTCTCCTCTGAACAGTTGATGTTGACATGTGTCTGTTACTTGAACTCTGAAGCAATTATTTGGGCTGCAATCTGAGGTGCAGTTAACTCTAATGAACTTATTCTCTGTAGCAAAGATAACTCTGGGTCTTCCCTTCCTATCAAATTACATTTTATTGGTCATATACACATGGTTAACAGATGTTATTATGAGTGTAGCGAAATGCTTGTGCTTCTAGTTCTGACAGTTCAGCAATATCTAACATGTAATCTAACAATTCCCCAACAACTACCTAATATACACACATCTAAGTAAAGGAATGGAATAAGAATATATACATATAAATATATGGATAAGCAACGACAGAGCGGCATAGGCAAGATGCAATAGATGGTATAAAATACAGTATAGACATATGATATGAGTGAGGCAAGATATGTAAACATTATTAAAGTGGCATTATGGCGGTCCTCATCAGAGTCAGTTTCATCACAGCACTTGATGGTTTTTGCGACTGCACTTGAAGAAACTTTCAAAGTTCTTGAAATGTTCCGGATTGACTGACCTTCATGTATTAAAGTAATGATGGACTGTCCTTTCTCTTTGCTTATTTGAGCTGTTCTTGCCATACTATGGACTTGGTCTTTTACCAAATAGGGATATCTTCTGTATACCCCCCTACCTTGTCACAACACAAGTGATTGGCTCAAAGCATTAAGAAGGAAAGAAATTCCACAAATTAACTTTTAACAAGGCACACCTGTTAATTGAAATGCATTCCAGGTGACTACCTAATGAAGCTGGTTGAGAGAATGCCAAGAGTGTGCAAAGCTGTCAAGACAAAGGGTGGCTACTTTGAAGAATCTCATATAAAATATATTTAGATTCGTTTAACACTTTTTTTGGTTACTACATGATTCCATATGTTATTTAATAGTTTTGATGTCTTCACTGTTATTCTACAATGTAGACAATTATAAAGATAAAGAAAAACCCTTGAATGAGGTGTGTCAACTTTTGACTGGTACTGTAAATAAGCTAGTATAGCTGTGCTGCTGACTCATTGGGGTAATGAGGACCTCTCTCTCGCTCTTGCTCTCTCTCGCTCGCTCGCTCCTGTCCTCTGTTCTTGTCTTTCTCACACACACACACATCTGTCCTCTGTCTCACCCTCTCTCTCGGTCTCTCTCTTTCGGTCTCTCTCTCTGTCCCCCCCTGGCCCAGAGCCCACATAGCTGTTGTCTCCCTCTCTGTCTGTCTTTCTGTCCCCCCTGGCTCAGGGCCCACATAGCTGTTGTCTCTCTGTCTGTCCCCCCTGGCCCAGGGCCCACATAGCTGTTGTCTCACTGTCTCTCTCTCTCTCCCTCTCTGTCTGTCTTTCTGTCCCCCCTGGCCCAGGGCCCACATAGCTGTTGTCTCACTGTCTCTCTCTCTCTCCCTCTCTGTCTGTCTGTCTTTCTGTCCCCCCTGGCCCAGGGCCCACATAGCTGTTGTCTCACTGTCTCTCTCTCTCCCTCTCTGTCTGTCTTTCTGTCCCCCCTGGCCCAGGGCCCACATAGCTGTTGTCTCACTGTCTCTCTCTCTCTCCCTCTCTGTCTGTCTTTCTGTCCCCCCTGGCCCAGGGCCCACATAGCTGTTGTCTCACTGTCTCTCTCTCTCTCCCTCTCTGTCTGTCTTTCTGTCCCCCCTGGCCCAGGGCCCACATAGCTGTTGTCTCACTGTCTCTCTCTCCCTCTCTCTCTGTCTGTCTTTCTGTCCCCCCTGGCCCAGGGCCCACATAGCTGTTGTCTCACTCTCTCCCTCTCTGTCTGTCTTTCTGTCCCCCCTGGCCCAGGGCCCACATAGCTGTTGTCTCACTCTCTCCCTCTCTGTCTGTCTCCCCTGGCTCAAGGCCCACATAGCTGTTGTCTCTGGCTCAGGGCCCACATAGCTGTTGTCTTACTGTCTCAGGGCCCACATAGCTGTTGTCTCTCTGTCTCAGGGCCCACATAGCTGTTGTCTCTCTGTCTCAGGGCCCACATAGCTGTTGTCTCTCTGTCTCAGGGCCCACATAGCTGTTGTCTCTCTGTCTCAGGGCCCACATAGCTGTTGTCTCTCTGTCTCAGGGCCCACATAGCTGTTGTCTCTCTGTCTCAGGGCCCACATAGCTGTTGTCTCTCTGTCTCAGGGCCCACATAGCTGTTGTCTCTCTGTCTCAGGGCCCACATAGCTGTTGTCTCTCTGTCTCAGGGCCCACATAGCTGTTGTCTCTCTGTCTCAGGGCCCACATAGCTGTTGTCTCTCTGTCTCAGGGCCCACATAGCTGTTGTCTCTCTGTCTCAGGGCCCACATAGCTGTTGTCTCTCTGTCTCAGGGCCCACATAGCTGTTGTCTCTCTGTCTCTTGTCATTAAGAGTGCTACTTATTTCTCTGAAATCATCTCAACCAGCCACTCAGTAATTTGGCATCAGATGTTAGGCTTCAGTTATTTTAATGTCTGGTAGGCCGTCATTGTAAATAAGAATTTGTTGTTAACTGACTTGCCTGGTTAAATAAAGGTTCAACACAAACATCTAATGTAACCCCTGCTTCATCATCCCTTCAGTCTTCCCATCTCTCCCCCGTTCTCTGTATACTGTAATATGGAGTATTTTACCTGCATGTAAGATACTTCTGTATGATCATTTATAACAGGAATGTAATACTAGATAATAAAAAAGGTGTGTGTGTGTCTCCAGACTGCAGTATGGAGTGTCCGGTGTGCAAGGAGGACTTTGCAGTGGGAGAGCCCGTCAGACAGCTACCCTGCAACCACTTCTTCCACTCAGACTGTATAGTACCCTGGCTGGAAATGGTGAGGAGGAGGAGGGTGGGGTAATATTTAGTAGGAGGAATGTTTTGAAGACGTTTGTAACTGATTTTCTCCTCTCTCTCTTTCTGCAGCACGATACGTGTCCTGTGTGTAGGAAGGGGTTGAATGGAGAAGACAGCAACACCCAGAACCCCCCAGAATCCCCCTCTCTAAACACGGACCCCCGCACACAGGAGAGATGGTCCTTCTGAAATACACCTCCCCCTCATCCCTCCATCGCCTTATCGCACCTCTCCTCTGACCTCCTTTTAATCTCCATCTCATCCATCCTTCATTCCACTTTTTTGACCCTCATCCCCCTCTTCTCTACGAACTACTGCCCACGGGAGATGAGGACTTTCTGAAGGATATACCTCCTTCATCTCTGCCTCATTCCTCCGTGTCATCCCTTCATCTCTGCCTCATTCCTCCGTGTCATCCCTTCCTCATTCCTCCGTGTCATCCCTTCATCTCTGCCTCATTCCTCCGTGTCATCCCTTCATCTCTGCCTCATTCCTCCGTGTCATCCCTTCATCTCTGCCTCATTCCTCCGTGTCATCCCTTCATCTCTGCCTCATTCCTCCGTGTCATCCCTTCATCTCTGCCTCATTCCTCCGTGTCATCCCTTCATCTCTGCCTCATTCCTCCGTGTCATCCCTTCATCTCTGCCTCATTCCTCCGTGTCATCCCTTCATCTCTGCCTCATTCCTCTGTGTCATCCCTTCATCTCTGCCTCATTCCTCCGTGTCATCCCTTCATCTCTGCCTCATTCCTCCGTGTCATCCCTTCATCTCTGCCTCATTCCTCTGTGTCATCCCATCATCTCTGCCTCATTCCTCTGTGTCATCCCATCATCTCTGCCTCATTCCTCCGTGTCATCCCTTCATCTCTGCCTCATTCCTCCGTGTCATCCCTTCATCTCTGCCTCATTCCTCTGTGTCATCCCTTCATCTCTGCCTCATTCCTCTGTGTCATCCCATCATCTCACTCCTCCTTTCTGAATTATCTCTTCATCTACAGTCATAGGATGGTCATCTCAGTATGGTTGTTCCTGTCTCAATGCCCCTGGAACCATGTTCACACAGAGTACACACACATCATGATTCGGTAGACCCCCACATACGTCATGATCCATTAGCTGTCCTCTGCCTCATGACCAAGCACTTGCCTTTACCTCGCTTCAAACATCAACCCCATCTCGTTTTTTCTACTCTTTTCTCCATATTCCTCTTTTTCCATCCTTCTGAAAAGCACTGCTGTAAAACAATGTCTCTCCCTACCTCTCTACTCCTGGGATGCTTCTCAATAGTCTAGATTGGCTTCCTCTCCTCATCTGCACTGAACTTGGTGGATGCACACCAGGAATTTGGTTTTGCCTTTCTAGCTCTGTCACATCAGTGCAGAAAGGAGACGAGGGGACTTCATTTTGACTATTGAGACGGGCCCCTCTACAATCTACTGTCATTCTGGTGTATATATTACAAACAGATTGCATCGCTCTGTCATTTTACTCCTCTGTTGATGACTTTTGTCTTTTCTTTCACATTTCTATCACTAGTTTTTTAGTGTAAATACTTTTAGTCCAACAACTTCTGGTTTGAGAAGAGAACAACAAAGCATATTGAGAATGGAGACAAATGTGAATCCCTGGGTATTAGTCTGTGTATATTATTATATGATAACATGTATGATGTATTAATAATTCCAAAAAATATTAAAAACCAGTAACATTGATTTTTTTTTATCGGGTCTGTCTGTCCATTAAAACCTTCCGATACTTGTGTGAAGACGTAATAGAGACAAATCATTTATTCAAATTCAAAAGGCAAATGGTTTTAAATGGCATTAATACATTATTACTTTACATGATCTCTTTTATAAACCATGTTCACACCGTTATTAACCAGATTTCAGTTTAGAAACGGTTGTTAGCAGACCGGTGTAATGGTCAGACCTTCTCAAGCAGCAGCAGTGTCTGATCATAGTAGTGTACCTGGCCCTGGTTTGATCACATGCTATATTCACACATTCCAGAGCCTTTCCCAGCGTGATGAAGATCAGTGCAGATAGTCACAGCATACATAGAAACAGACAACATATTTGGCTGTATTGGCTAAACCACACACACATTTCAAGCTCTGATCAAAGAAATGGCAGAGCCCACGATGCTGCAGGGTTATCAGGTATGCTGTGAACAGTCAGGCTGTTATGAGGCAGCACATTGGGCTTTGGATGGTGGTGGGAGTTGAGTGTGGTGGTGGAAATGTAGCAGACCTGGTAGTGAGGGATAATGGTGATGACAAATGTTTGGTTGTTTTTTGGAAGTGTAGCACAGGGGTAATGCCGACTGAGACAATGCTTTGGCCCTGGCAGTAAAGGTGTGTGATGTGTGCGGTCAGAGTGTGTGTTTGTCTGTATATGTGTGTGTTCCATTCCAGTGTGATCAGCGTGTGTTCCAAGCGAGTGTGAGCAGGGAGTGGGCTGGAGCACTGGAGGAGATGAAACCCACAGCAGGATCATACACCTCAAACTGGACCTCTGACGACGACCTGCAACACACACACACAGTCTCACATCAAGGTAACACACATATCAAGTGTTAACACACACACTTTCACCCACCTGTTGAGGATGGTAAGCACCACTGACCCGTCTGGCCTGACGAAGGCAGAGCTTTCCAGTTTTGTTTCCTGACTGAAGGACACACCCACTCTCTGAGACCCCTCCCACAGGAACTTACTGTGTAGCAGAGTTAATTTACTTGTGTTATATGTACATAAACACATACAGATCAGTGATCACCAAGTAAGTTAGGAAAGAAAGGTTCATATTATAAAGTATTGGTACAGGGTGTCAGACCTGCCCAGGTGGGACAGTACAGTACCTGAAGTGGGCCATGCTATAGAAGGTGGGACAGTACAGTACCTGAAGTGGGCCATGCTATAGAAGGTGGGACAGTACAGTACCTGAAGTGGGCCATGCTATAGAAGGTGGGACAGTACCTGAAGTGGGCCATGCTATAGAAGGTGGGACAGTACAGTACCTGAAGTGGGCCATGCTATAGAAGGTGGGACAGTACAGTACCTGAAGTGGGCCATGCTATAGAAGGTGGGACAGTACAGTACCGGAAGTGGGCCATGCTATAGAAGGTGGGACAGTACAGTACCTGAAGTGGGCCATGCTATAGAAGGTGGGACAGTACCTGAAGTGGGCCATGCTATAGAAGGTGGACAGTACAGTACCTGAAGTGGGCCATGCTATAGAAGGTGGGACAGTACAGTACCTGAAGTGGGCCATGCTATAGAAGGTGGGACAGTACAGTACCGGAAGTGGGCCATGCTATAGAAGGTGGGACAGTACAGTACCTGAAGTGGGCCATGCTATAGAAGGTGGACAGTACAGTACCTGAAGTGGGCCATGCTATAGAAGGTGGACAGTACAGTACCTGAAGTGGGCCATGCTATAGAAGGTGGGACAGTACAGTACCTGAAGTGGACCATGCTATAGAAGGTGGGACAGTACAGTACCTGAAGTGGGCCATGCTATAGAAGGTGGGACAGTACCTGAAGTGAGCCATGCTATAGAAGGTGGGACAGTACAGTACCTGAAGTGGGCCATGCTATAGAAGGTGGGACAGTACCTGAAGTGAGCCATGCTATAGAAGGTGGGACAGTACAGTACCTGAAGTGGGCCATGCTATAGAAGGTGGGACAGTACAGTACCTGAAGTGGGCCATGCTATAGAAGGTGGGACAGTACAGTACCGGAAGTGGGCCATGCTATAGAAGGTGGGACAGTACAGTACCTGAAGTGGGCCATGCTATAGAAGGTGGACAGTACAGTACCTGAAGTGGGCCATGCTATAGAAGGTGGACAGTACAGTACCTGAAGTGGGCCATGCTATAGAAGGTGGGACAGTACAGTACCTGAAGTGGACCATGCTATAGAAGGTGGGACAGTACAGTACCTGAAGTGGGCCATGCTATAGAAGGTGGGACAGTACCTGAAGTGAGCCATGCTATAGAAGGTGGGACAGTACAGTACCTGAAGTGGGCCATGCTATAGAAGGTGGGACAGTACCTGAAGTGAGCCATGCTATAGAAGGTGGGACAGTACAGTACCTGAAGTGGGCCATGCTATAGAAGGTGGGACAGTACAGTACCTGAAGTCAGCCATGCTATAGAAGGTGGGACAGTACAGTACCTGAAGTGGGCCATGCTATAGAAGGTGGGACAGTACAGCACCTGAAGTGGGCCATGCTATAGAAGGTGGACAGTACAGTACCTGAAGTGGGCCATGCTATAGAAGGTGGGACAGTACAGTACCTGAAGTGGGCCATGCTATAGAAGGTGGGACAGTACCTGAAGTGGGCCATGCTATAGAAGGTGGGACAGTACCTGAAGTGGGCCATGCTATAGAGGGTGGGACAGTACCTGAAGTGGGCCATGCTATAGAAGGTGGGACAGTACCTGAAGTGGGCCATGCTATAGAAGGTAGTACAGTACCTGAAGTGGGCCATGCTATAGAAGGTAGTACAGTACCTGAAGTGGGCCATGCTATAGAAGGTGGGACAGTACCTGAAGTGGGCCATGCTATAGAAGGTGGGCTGTTTGTAGAAGATGTCTCGGCTGTGGTCCACGATGATGGGGCTGTCCACGAAGTTCTTCACCCAGTTGGGCCCTCCTCCTTGGTCCAGAGCCAGGTTCCAGTCTGTCCAGCCCACCACATAGTGGTTCAGGTCCTACAGCAGACAAGAGAGGAGAGGAAGAGAGGGAGAGTAGAGAGAGGAAGAAAGTGACTCATTCACTGTCTAGTTCGTGTTGTTGTGTTACCTGGCATTGCATCAGCATAAACAATCCTGTGATTCTCAGGAGAGTGACTGTTCCGATGCTAAATGAATGGAGAGGGAACAGGTAAGAGAGTCCTGTTTCAGTCCTGCAGAGTATTCAGAGAGAGAAAGGAGGGGTGAAAAACAAGAGGGAGGAAGAGCGGGAGGCATGGATAAACTGAGAGCACCATTCTAGCTTGTTCCCTAGGGCAACATAACAGAGCAGCAGTTTGAGCTGTAGAGTTCAGTACAGTATGAATGTATTTAACTCGCGCTGCAGGACATGACACAGAACTGACTTCATGAGGGACGAACAAAGAACAAGGAGACAAAAACAGACAGAGCTCACAGACACACCTTTAATTCATCAGTTGGCCCCTGTAACATTTCACAATCAGCACCTAAGCTACTAACTAGATCATACACAGGAATCTGACAAAACATTGAGGTCACACTCAACTTCTTTTTGTCTGATGTCATGCTGACCTGTTCAATTACCTGCTACAGTAACACTTTCACATGTACACCTGTACGATGTCATTCTCACCCGTTAGCCATACGACTAAGAAAGAGTACGCATTGACGATCCTCATTCTAGGTCATACGGCTATCTTACCTGTATGATGCTGTGTGCGTACTGCTCAGCTCTCTCCCAGCTACCCAGCCGTACTCCTCTGTCTGTGGGGCTCCAGCCAGCGCAGGCCTCTGTTCCAAACAGATAGTATTCTGGGTACAGGTGGTGGGTAGTGCCCAGGGAGAGCTCTGCCGGCACCAGAGTGTCCAGGTACCAGTGGACTCCAACACCGTGGATATACCTGCCAGCACGCACATCACTGAGGACCTGGGAGGAGGAGGAGCATACTTCAATATTGTCCAAATGTACACTTTCAACATTTCACTATTTCTTTATGGACTTCTCCCCTTTTCCCATGCATCCTTCTTTTGTTGACTCTCTCTACTCTCTGTCCTTGACCCTACCTTACCCCATCCCTTCATCTCTCATTCCTTTCCTCCCTCTCTCAAAGCCTACCCCTGTTCTTTCCTTCTTTCAGAGTCCCTCTCTCTCACCACTTTAGCCCAGTGTGGCAGTAGCAGTCTGTTGTCGTCCAGGATGAGGAGGTGTGTGTGGGGGTGTGTGGAGGTGTGCAGGGCGGGGCCAAGGTCCAGGCCCACCCAATCCCTCTGCTCCTCTGCTGTGAAGCCCAGAGCCTGGAAACTGGAGCAGAGAAAACAGATTACTGTTATAATATATGCCATTTAGCAGACGCTTTTATCCAAAGCATGCATAGATTTTACGTATTTTGGGGAATCGCACCCACTACCCTGGCGTTACAAGCTCCATACACTACCAACTGAGCTAAAAGAACCTGTAACATGTACTTCCTCTATAACTAACTTCATTACCAGAATGCAATTACTAACTAAATAACACTTCTTCCTGTTGTCAATTATGTACCTGCCTTAGATACACATGTAATATAAAGTGAGATGTGACCTGTAGTTGGTCATCTGTCCAGCAGAGGGCTCGTTGCCTGTGGTCACGGCCCAGAATGATAGGTTGTATTTGGCATACTCCTCCAGGAACCTGAGGGAGTAGAATGAATACTCAGAGAGAGGGGGAAAAGTCCAACTCCTCTGTAAGGCTCCATGTGCCCAGGTCTTTGTGTGTATACTGTATGATAACTGACATAGTATTTAGTCCAGGTCTTTGTGTGTATACTGTATGATAACTGACATAGTATTTAGTCCAGTTCTTTGTGTATACTGTATGATAACTGACATAGTATTTAGTCCAGGTCTTTGTGTGTATACTGTATGATACCTGACAGTATTTAGTCCAGGTCTTTGTGTGTATACTGTATGATAACTGACATAGTATTTAGTCCAGGTCTTTGTGTATACTGTATGATAACTGACATAGTATTTAGTCCAGGTCTTTGTGTGTATACTGTATGATACCTGACAGTATTTAGTCCAGGTCTTTGTGTGTATACTGTATGATAACTGACATAGTATTTAGTCCAGGTCTTTGTGTGTATACTGTATGATACCTGACAGTATTTAGTCCAGGTCTTTGTGTGTATACTGTATGATACCTGACAGTATTTAGTCCAGGTCTTTGTGTGTATACTGTATGATAACTGACACAGTATTTAGTCCAGGTCTTTGTGTGTATACTGTATGATAACTGACATAGTATTTAGCCCAGGTCTTTGTGTGTATACTGTATGATACCTGACAGTATTTAGCCCAGGTCTTTGTGTGTATACTGTATGATAACTGACATAGTATTTAGTCCAGGTCTTTGTGTATACTGTATGATAACTGACATAGTATTTAGTCCAGGTCTTTGTGTGTATACTGTATGATAACTGACATAGTATTTAGCCCAGGTCTTTGTGTGTATACTGTATGATACCTGACAGTATTTAGCCCAGGTCTTTGTGTGTATACTGTATGATAACTGACACAGTATTTAGTCCAGGTCTTTGTGTGTATACTGTATGATAACTGACATAGTATTTAGTCCAGGTTTAGGTGTGTATACTGTATGATAACTGACATAGTATTTAGTCCAGGTCTTTGTGTATACTGTATGATAACTGACATAGTATTTAGTCCAGGTCTTTGTGTGTATACTGTATGATAACTGACATAGTATTTAGTCCAGGTCTTTGTGTGTATACTGTATGATACCTGACAGTATTTAGCCCAGGTCTTTGTGTGTATACTGTATGATAACTGACACAGTATTTAGTCCAGGTCTTTGTGTGTATACTGTATGATAACTGACATAGTATTTAGTCCAGGTTTAGGTGTGTATACTGTATGATAACTGACATAGTATTTAGTCCAGGTCTTTGTGTATACTGTATGATAACTGACATAGTATTTAGTCCAGGTCTTTGTGTATACTGTATGATAACTGACATAGTATTTAGTCCAGGTCTTTGTGTATACTGTATGATAACTGACATAGTATTTAGTCCAGGTCTTTGTGTGTATACTGTATGATAACTGACATAGTATTTAGTCCAGGTTTAGGTGTGTATACTGTATGATAACTGACATAGTATTTAGTCCAGGTCTTTGTGTATACTGTATGATAACTGACATAGTATTTAGTCCAGGTCTTTGTGTATACTGTATGATAACTGACATAGTATTTAGCACAGGTCTTTGTGTGTATACTGTATGATACCTGACATAGTATTTAGCCCAGGTCTTTGTGTGTATACTGTATGATAACTGACATAGTATTTAGTCCAGGTCTTTGTGTATACTGTATGATAACTGACATAGTATTTAGCCCAGGTCTTTGTGTGTATACTGTATGATAACTGACATAGTATTTAGTCCAGGTCTTTGTGTATACTGTATGATAACTGACATAGTATTTAGTCCAGGTCTTTGTGTATACTGTATGATAACTGACATAGTATTTAGTCCAGGTCTTTGTGTGTATACTGTATGATAACTGACATAGTATTTAGTCCAGGTCTTTGTGTATACTGTATGATAACTGACATAGTATTTAGTCCAGGTCTTTGTGTGTATACTGTATGATACCTGACAGTATTTAGTCCAGGTCTTTGTGTGTATACTGTATGATAACTGACATAGTATTTAGTCCAGGTCTTTGTGTGTATACTGTATGATACCTGACAGTATTTAGTCCAGGTCTTTGTGTGTATACTGTATGATAACTGACACAGTATTTAGTCCAGGTCTTTGTGTGTATACTGTATGATACCTGACAGTATTTAGCCCAGGTCTTTGTGTGTATACTGTATGATAACTGACACAGTATTTAGTCCAGGTCTTTGTGTGTATACTGTATGATAACTGACATAGTATTTAGTCCAGGTTTAGGTGTGTATACTGTATGATAACTGACATAGTATTTAGTCCAGGTTTAGGTGTGTATACTGTATGATAACTGACATAGTATTTAGTCCAGGTCTTTGTGTATACTGTATGATAACTGACATAGTATTTAGTCCAGGTCTTTGTGTATACTGTATGATAACTGACATAGTATTTAGCACAGGTCTTTGTGTGTATACTGTATGATCCCTGACATAATATTTAGTCCAGGTCTTTGTGTGTATACTGTATGATCCCTGACAGTATTTAGTCCAGGTCTTTGTGTGTGTACTGTATGATAACTGACACAGTATTTAGTCCAGGTCTTTGTGTGTATACTGTATGATAACTGACATAGTATTTAGCCCAGGTCTTTGTGTGTATACTGTATGATACCTGACAGTATTTAGCCCAGGTCTTTGTATGTATACTGTATGATAACTGACAGTATTTAGCCCAGGTCTTTGTGTGTATACTGTATGATAACTGACACAGTATTTAGTCCAGGTCTTTGTGTGTATACTGTATGATAACTGACATAGTATTTAGTCCAGGTTTAGGTGTGTATACTGTATGATAACTGACATAGTATTTAGTCCAGGTCTTTGTGTATACTGTATGATAACTGACATAGTATTTAGCACAGGTCTTTGTGTGTATACTGTATGATACCTGACATAGTATTTAGCCCAGGTCTTTGTGTGTATACTGTATGATAACTGACATAGTATTTAGTCCAGGTCTTTGTGTATACTGTATGATAACTGACATAGTATTTAGTCCAGGTCTTTGTGTATACTGTATGATACCTGACATAGTATTTAGTCCAGGTCTTTGTGTGTATACTGTATGATACCTGACAGTATTTAGTCCAGGTCTTTGTGTGTATACTGTATGATACCTGACATAGTATTTAGTCCAGGTTTAGGTGTGTATACTGTATGATAACTGACATAGTATTTAGTCCAGGTCTTTGTGTATACTGTATGATAACTGACATAGTATTTAGCCCAGGTCTTTGTGTGTATACTGTATGATACCTGACATAGTATTTAGCCCAGGTCTTTGTGTATACTGTATGATACCTGACATAGTATTTAGCCCAGGTCTTTGTGTGTATACTGTATGATAACTGATATAGTATTTAGTCCAGGTTAAGGTGTGTACAGTATGCTACCTGACATAGTATTTAGTCCAGGTTTAGGTGTGTACAGTATGCTACCTGACATAGTATTTAGCCCAGGTCTTGTGCTCCTTGCCCCCAGGCTGGCCCTTCAAAGAGCCCTTGCCAGTGAGAGCACCGTTGGTCTTCAACCATGCGGGGGCGCTCCAGGCACTGGCCAGCAGAGACAGGGGGCGGGGCGACAGGGCCTGGGCTCGCTGCAGCAGGGGGATCTGGGATTGGACCAACAACAGGAAGTGGTGTTGTGAGTACATACATCCCTATTCCTCCATGACTGCATGGCCATGCACGACTCCAACTCCATCATCAAGTTTGCTGACGACAGTTCTGGCCATGTAGTGTACCACAGCTGTAAATACCATTCTTAGCCTGTTACCCGGCTACCGTCTGACATTCGAAGACATTACAGGTGCATCAAAGCCAAGACAGAGACAAGAAAACTGCTTCAATTACCAGGCCATCAGACTGTTGAACAGCCATCACTAGCTGTCTACAAGGTGATGCACACTCACTGACACCGCATACTGTCCCATGTTATAGAGACATTGAACCACTAGTCACTTCCTGTTTCACACTGTGTATTTAAATACTGTATCCCCGACATAGATTAAATATTCTGCAGCATTGAAGGTCCCTAAGAACACAGTGGCCTCCATCATTCTTAAATGAAAGACGTTTGGAACCACCAAGACTCTTCCTAGAGCTGGCCGCCCGGCCAAACTCCACTTCACAATAACAGCACTTACAGTTGACCGGAACAGCTCTAGCAGGGCAGAAATGTGACAAGCTGACTTGTTGGAAAGGTGGCATCCTATGATGGTGCCACGTTAAAAGTTACTGAGCTCTTCAGTGTGGGCCATTCTACTGACAATGTTTGTCTATGGAAATTGCATAGCTGTGTGCTCGATTTTATACACCTGTCAGCAATGGGTGTGGCTGAAATAGCCAAATCCACTAATTTGAAGTGGTGTCCACATACTTCTGGCCATGTAGTGTACCACAACTGTAAATACCATTCTTAGTTTAGCTTGTGGAAATCCCCTCGGTGTACAGTACATACTGTATGGATTTCATTTTGATATTGCTACAGTGCTATTTAGGTTGTTCATTGGATTCAGATGTTCTTGATTTCTTGCCTTTTTTCTTTTAATTGTTTGACATCTGACTGCAGTGTTTGGAGCTAGTAACATAAGCATTTCGCTGCACAGCTATAACACCTGCTAAACTGTTTACGCGACCATTAAACTTTAATTTGATATGTTTACGATCTAACAAGTCAAAGGAGAGAAAGAGCTGAAAAAAGAGAGCGAGAAACAGAGCGACTATCTAAGCCACCTTCATGTTAGTGTCCTCTGGTGCTAAGGTAAAGTTGTCCAGGTTGTAGTCTCCAGGTGAGTCGGCATAGGTGTACAGATGGGTTGAGAAGTCACAGCTGGCAATGGGCACCCGCACCACACTGTACCCAATACCTGGGACACAAAGCAACAGCAGTATACACACTTAACTCAGCCTTTATCTGACCAGGTTTGTCCCATTGACATAAAAGGTCTTACTCAAGTGAAATAGACAGGACTATTCTAGTAATTATGATTATAGCTATGGCCCTTACTGACACCCTGACCTCTCACCCTGAGCAGAGAAGTACTGTCGTAGTAGCTGGTCCTGTGTTCTGGGGGACAGAGACAGGATGTTGATGGCAGCTGAGTCTGTCATGGCTCCTCCAAACCCTCTGATCCTCTGGTACTTCTGGTAGGGAACCACAGTCAGCCTGAGAACTGGGAGAGATGGAGGGAGGGAGGGGGAGAGAGGGGGGTGGTCAGTACAGGTTCTGAAGGGTAACAGTGTGTGCAGGCTTTTGTCTTTTTTGTTTCCCACCCTTGGGCTAGTGGGGGCTGTTGTTTTCAGCCCAGGCTATTCTCACCTGCTCCAGTGCTGTTCTTCTGTCCCTGTCCCTGTCCTCTCTGCAGCCTGCTGCCAGCCTTACTGCTGGTGAAGGACAGGAACTGACCCAAGACAGGTAGTGTGTCCGACCCAATACTGTCACAGTGGGTGGAGTTACACTCACACACCACCGAGCCATGGCCAAAGTTACGGGCCACACACTCATCACTGCCTGGGGAGGAAAACCTCACAGGGTTATAGAGGGTCGTTCATAAGGGAAATGAGGAGCCGCTGTGTTTTGAGGTTAAATAACAAGAAGGGAAGCTATGGGTCTTGGGTCATCAGAGTCAATAAATGACATGACTAACAGTGGTAAACATGCTGATTTAAACAATACAGTTCAGAAACGTGTCATAAAGCTTTATGTGTTAAGTAGTTATAAACATGGTCATGGCTAGTTCTACATTTAATTCGACTAGTTAGTTAGTTCCCATGTGAAAGTGGCCATACATAACATACTGTACCTCTGGATCGTGTGGCTACTCCAATGAACAAAGCGAGAGGGATGAGTGCTGTTGACAATGGCATTCTATCTGTAGAGAGAACAGAGAATAACAACAGCATGCTGACAGGTGCTGTAGCCTACTATCCCCTGGTCATGACTCTGTTCCATTACATTATACATACGGAGTAACGTTAGGCTCCT
Organism: Salvelinus fontinalis; assembly: GCF_029448725.1. Lineage (NCBI taxonomy): Eukaryota > Metazoa > Chordata > Actinopteri > Salmoniformes > Salmonidae > Salvelinus > Salvelinus fontinalis. Next base: position 74,348 of record NW_026600211.1, on the reverse strand, counting down.
TTAGTCCATTAGCTAGTGTCATTTTAATCCGCAACCAGTGCGCATCAGAGGTTCGTTCTTACCTAGTTTTTATCAGGATCTTTGACATATCATAAAGTGCACGTCAAGTATTGAGTCGCATGTTCAACTGATCGATTATCTCTGCTATATCCGGATTGTCCAAAATTGTATGGACCTCGATAGTCATATGACAAGCGCACTGTGGATACGTCACTTCGATATAAATTGTAGTTTACCGCTAGAGGTCGCCAGTGACAAATACAAGGTTGGGAACATTGCCCCCCATAGTAGTGTAACCAATGTGTAACGAGCCTGCAAAGCCACTGAAACTAACGTAGCCAGTTAACTAGCATAAACATTTCGGGACGATCATTTTCCATCAAATAATCAAGTTGTGGTTTATTTGGATGAATATAGTGCGCACCAACCCGGACACAACGCACACAGGCGCTACTCAAACTGAATGGCCCAGCTCGCCCAGTGTTGCCAATTCCTCAGTAAGGAAAGTAGCTATTGGCTGTCCTAAAAGTCGCTAGAAGTTGCTAAATGACGTCTTTGCCTGTTTTGCATAATTGGCCATGTGCATGTAATTGTGATGGACACTGTAGGAGAGAGGAATAAAGTCGTGGGAGAGACAAAAAGTGAGTAAAAAACACCCTAAATATGTTTAGAACTACAAATGAACTTTCTTCTGTCGATTCTTGTTTTTTTTTATGTCACAATTCCAACCCTCCTCCTTTATCTGGGCTTGGTACTGGCAAAAGTGACCCAAAAGAGACACTCTGGCAGAGTTACTTATTTATTTTTTAATTTTTTAATTTGGTTTGGTTTTTAATCTTATGGTCCACTTAGGAGCCTACAACAAGTCACAGTAAAACATGAAAAATTTTAACCATAACATTTTTATATTTATTTTTTTATATACAATCTACATTAACAATCTAAATGGACCAAAAAGAGACCATAGAAAAAACTGTCAATGGCAATGTGAGAAAATGATGGTAAATAGTCTGGCCCTAATTCAGGTTAATTGTTTTTCTTTCAGCACTGACCCAGCACTGACTTCAAAACAGTTAGATAAAATATGTTTTGAGGATCACTGTACATGGAGTATACAACCTCAGCCATGTAGCAGTGTTCACTGGACTTGGTGACTGCGAAATGCAGCCTAAGCTCCTCCTACTGGTCCAAAATGCGTGAAACCGCGGGTTCAATAGAGAGCCATCGTGTGGCACACACCTTGAATATCTGTAAAGGTTTCTCCCCACAGTTGATGGTTTCATATATGGCCTTGTAGGCCTCCCTGCGCTTTGGAGACACTGAAAACCAGTTATAAGTCTCTTGTACCAAGTACTCAACACTACGGGGGATGGTGTCGTTGGAAGCATGACTTACAGTAAGCTGCAGAGAGTGGCACACACAGCGAATAAGAACCAGATATTTGAGGCCATACTCCTCCTTGAGCACTTTATGGACCCCATTGTTAATCCCTGGTCATAACAGAGGCATTGTCAGTCCCTATCCCCAGGAGTTTCTCTTTTTTAAGACAACACTTCTCGAGGAAAGCCACAACAGCACGGGCTATAGATTTGGCATCTCCTCCCTCCAACTCAACAAACCCCAGAAATGTTGATACAATTGTCTGCTTGGTGTCACTAAAGTACCTTATCACAACCCCCAGGTACTTAGAAACACTTACATCTGTGGACTCATCGAGGAGGAGGCTGAAACGCTGGTCACCCACAACTGCGACCAACTTTTTCAGAAAGTATGGTGCTAGAACACCATTCATAATTTCTGTGCATTTTGAGGTGGGTAGCAGCAGTGGAGTCTGAGAAAGCAGCTCTACATGCTTCTCCAATGTGATCACATGCCAGGATGGAACAGTGTTCAGTGACAGCTAATGCCATGGTGGCCTCAGCCTTTTTTGCAGAGTCCTGGGCCAACCAAAACAAGCTGCCATTTACAGTTTAAAAAATTGTTAGAAGGCTTTGCCTTTTGAGTATGTATTTGAGTTGTCATGTGTTTTTTTTACATCACTAATTTTGGCATAGAAATCAGCCTTACAATACAGGCAGTATCATCTCCAATAAACGGCTTCAACCAGCCTTTGAATTCAGGGTTTGATTCCCACTTCTTTCTGTATTTTTGAGTGTAGACTGAGACATGATGAGCTAACCAGCTAGATGTTTAGCTTATGTCACAGAGAGGCACACACACAGTGGACAAGGTGAGTAAGTGACTGAGGCTGTGTGAGTCAAATGCAGTGATTTATTTTTGTGCAGTGATTTATTTTAGACAAAGAACATTTTACATTTACATCCCGCCCTGAATGTAAGCCATGGCGAGATCAGCTTCCTGCATGTGCAATTCATTTGCAGTCTGGACGCAGAGGGGTGAATATCTCCTGCTCTGACTGCAGCTGGGAGGGACTGCTGCGCGAGGACTGGGCCGCGTGTGAGTGCTTTGGGACAGGGGTGGGGCCCAAGGCAGCACCCGCTGCTCGTTGAGAAGAGTAAGAGCGATACGTGCTTTCACGACAGTCTCCAAAAGTCTCCAATAACACCAGAAAAAGTTGCTAGATTTGTTGCTAGTCGATTTGATGAAAATGTGTCGCTAGAGGGGTCTGAATAGTCGCTAAATATAGCAACAAAGTCGCTAAGTTGGCAATACTGGCCGCAGACAGCATCATCATATACAGCAACTCATTTGCATAACACTGTGTGATAGGCTGAGAGATATTCAAACATATACACACATTAGCTTACATTACCCATGTAAATATAATCCATGGATTCTATTTCTATGGCATTACCTTCTTAGACTGAAACACATAATTTAACTGACTAAACTTAAAACAATATATATGTAATCCACTGAGACATTGTACAGTGACCACACAGATAGAACAATAACCTAGTGTGGGTTAGTTATGAAAATCTTTGTCAATGCTTTCTGAATGTATATGGTTACCAGTGTTAAAACCCTCTAGCCAAGCGGGCTTCCTAACCGTTAATATATAGTTCAGTGCTCCTAACAGGTCTTTGGGGGCCACCCCCTGACCTGCTGCAATTGACTCAGGTGCTTGACACTTTCTCTTGTAGGTGCACAGGGCATCTCAGTGTTTACGTCCGTTTGTGTTGTATATGTCTCTGTGTCTTTGACTAGCTTTCAGTCCTGACAGTTTCCAGTTCCCTTTCAGCTGACACATCAACATCCCTTGGAGCCCACAGTTTACCATTTTTCTCCACACACAACACACACAAACTCTCTCCATTCCCTTTTCTCTGTGTGACCTTAGCGAGGAAGGCATTTTATTCTGAAGGGTAACCTAGGCAACACTGGTTTATTTTTCTCAGATCACCCAGTTTCCACCCTGTTTCCTGTTGTGCTCTGAAACAACCCCAGAGTAAGGTTTGAGTATAAGTAAGGTTATAGTGTACGATGGAATAATAAGGCCCATTCCACTGTACTACAGTACTTCATACAGCACATCTGGCCGTTGTTTTTGCAATTTAAAAGTAAGCTGACAACCTCTTCTGGTATTCACTAAGCCACACATATTCATTATTCTCATACCTGGGGGTGTCATCTTTAGATCAAACACTGTGGCCCTTCAGAATCTCTCTCTCTCTCTAATCATGTCGACTATCTCCTAACAATTCATTTTCAAACTTTGCGTAATGAAGAAATACAGAGATAAGACTCTTGGTGCTCATCAGCCACTCAACATTACAAAAGGACATGGCTAAATAATAGAAGATTCATCCAGAGTTGTTTGGATGGAAGCAGTGGCTAGCAGCTGTACTGAGGTAGCTAACGTTAGCTAGTTAGGACGTATCTTTGTTGATGTTTGATGTCAGACCGATGCTGAATTTGATTGTGAACGTAAAATACACTTTACTCTTTAAAGTAAATGCTAAAGTCCTCTTAGTGCACTAAGAGCTAAATATAGGGGGAGTAACTAGCCTATAAACTGATCATAACCCAAATGTTAGAACGTTTGTGTGGCTCAAAACTCATTTCTGGCATTGGTGCATTCAATTTGTAGTATAGTGGTTTTGACGCATATTCGTTTTATGTATGTGACAATAATACATATCTTATTTTTGCCCTACCAATATTTACATGTTACAATCACCACTGTCAAGGCATAACACCCCATTCTTCACATGTAATGCCTCCCCAGACTTGTTTGAATGGATTCAAATTCGTCTCAGTTTGCATTTCAACACGGCGCTCTGCTCTACCCTCTTTTTTCAATGTCTTTAACTGGGAGACCACTGGGTCTCTATCCTGTGCTTCCAAAAGGAAAGCTGCATGTTTGAACTAACTGGCTTGATTGAGCTCTGACTGCAGGCTCAATAGCGACACCCTGAGGCTTGTTGACGATGGCTCTCAGATTGACAGTAAACTCCTGTGGGTCGGCTGTGTCTACAGGTCACAGGTCTACAGGTCGGCTGTGTCTACAGGTCACAGGTCTACAGGTCACAGGTCTACAGGTCACAGGTCTACAGGTCGGCTGTGTCTACAGGTCTACAGGTCGGCTGTGTCTACAGGTCACAGGTCTACAGGTCACAGGTCTACAGGTCACAGGTCTACAGGTTGGCTGTGTCTACAGGTCACAGGTCTACAGGTCACAGGTCTACAGGTCGGCTGTGTCTACAGGTCACAGTTCTACAGGTCACAGGTCTATAGGTCGGCTGTGTCTACAGGTCATTACCTTAGTCCCTTCCCTTAACCCTAATAGCCCAGATCTAAAGACTCCAAAGAGCTGGAGTTTAGACTGGGACTGGACATACAACAACATTAATCAGGATTTAATCATGGCCCCAGGCAGCTCCTGGAGCAGGAAGGCTTGGAGCGTAGAGACACCGTCTGAGACAGAGTGGCGATGACCACCCCTCCACACGGAGGAGCGACAGAGAGAGACCCATATACTGTAGGGGTGTTGGTGTAAATGACAATCAAATATTTATTTTTGACCTTTATTTTAACAGGGAGTCCCATTGAGACCAAGGTCTCTTTTGCAAGGGAGCCCTGCATCTCACAATTACACAACAAATGACACATAGGAAATGCACCAGAAAATAAATATACAAAGAGAACACAATAAAATACAACACACTCATGAAATCAATCACATTTCTCAGCAAAGAGGTCCTCAATAAACACTTAAATGCCCAAAAGGCACCAATACATCCATTTGTAGGGAACTCTGAAGACTGTTCCATACATGGGGTGGAAAGAAACAGACGGAATTTCCAGAGTTAACCATTCCTATGATCGGGTAAAGTAACTACTTCTATGGGTAAGTAATGATGTCAGGTAATGTGGGGTATAGTAACTACTTCTATGGGTAAGTAATGATGTCAGGTAATGTGGGGTATAGTAACTACTTCTATGGGTAAGTAATGATGTCAGGTAATGTGGGGTGTAGTAACTACTTCTATGGGTAAGTAATGATGTCAGGTAATGTGGGGTAAAGTAACTACTTCTATGGGTATGTAATGAAGTCAGGTAATGTGGGGTATAGTAACTACTTCTATGGGTAAATAATGATGTCAGGTAATGTGGGGTATAGTAACTACTTCTATGGGTAAGTAACAATGTCAGGTAATGTGGGGTATAGTAACTACTTCTATGGGTAAGTAATGATGTCAGGTAATGTGGGGTATAGTAACTACTTCTATGGGTAAGTAACGATGTCAGGTAATGTGGGGTATAGTAACTACTTCTATGGGTAAGTAACGATGTCAGGTAATGTGGGGTATAGTAACTACTTCTATGGGTAAGTAACGATGTCAGGTAATGTGGGGTATAGTAACTACTTCTATGGGTAAGTAACGATGTCAGGTAATGTGGGGTATAGTAACTACTTCTATGGGTAAGTAACGATGTCAGGTAATGTGGGGTATAGTAACTACTTCTATGGGTAAGTAACGATGTCAGGTAATGTGGGGTATAGTAACTACTTCTATGGGTAAGTGATGATGTCAGGTAATGTGGGGTATAGTAACTACTTCTATGGGTAAGTAATGATGTCAGGTAATGTGGGGTATAGTAACTACTTATATGGGTAAGTAATGATGTCAGGTAATGTGGGGTATAGTAACTACTTCTATGGGTAAGTAAAATGGTCTGTTTCGTGTGGCAATGTGGGAGTTGCAAAAGGAAATGCAGTGTTTCACACCCCTCTGTCCCGCAGCCTGCTACACAAAAAGCTACATAGGCATGGTTCATAGGGTTGGTTCCTGCAGGTGACTGGCTGTTATCGCGCTGGCTCAGTTTCCCAAGAAACTTCCCAAGAAACTGAGCAATGTCTCCTATCTTAACTTCCAGAACATATTCTGGGCATTCTGCCAATTGGTCACAGTCACCTGCACTAACCAAGATCGAGTGAGAGAAGATGCATACTGTGTACAATTCCAGGCTCTCTCTTCAGACTTTAACATTTCCCTTACACGTGGTATGGGGTTCTTAGAAGAGAAGTGCACTGAACCAATCACGTTGCAAGACTGGAGCCCAGACTAATAAAGGGCACGTTAACACTGGACTCACCATGTCCACCAGCTCCCCTAGTGGCCGACCCTCCTCAGTGCTCTCCCTCTTAGTCCACACGTACCGCTGCCTCAACTTGATCTAAAACAACAACACAAGGAGAGATACACTAGTCACACATACAGCACACCTCAAGTTTACATACATATCTTACTTCTTATGTTAGGATTAGGGGAGGGAAAGCTGATCCAAGATCTGTTCCTGCAGGCAACATGTACCTGGCGCCCACTATCTAGCTGAGGAGGAGGAGCTACCTTGGAGAGATAGTTTTCATTGGTGGATCTGTAGGTGTGTAGCCAGTTGGAGGCATGAATTGGCTGGTCAAAGCGGGAGGTGTGGTAGGAGGAGGGCAGCAGTTCCTTACAGTTCTTCACCCACAGGTGGGCTATAGAGAGGAGATAATTATCACAATCATTATTATCATCATTATTTTGTGTGTCTGTGTGTATGCCATGTTGGGGTGTGTGTGTGTTACTCACCATCTGGTATGTGTAGTACTAGCCATCCCTGTGTGGAGCAGTAGTGGACAGTATGACAGAGAGACATGGTCTTCCCACTGCCCTTCACCCCATCTACACAACCAGTCAAGGTCAACACCAACATAATTCAACACAACACAGGTAGACAACACTGGTCATAGAGAGGTACGGGGATGACTGTGTGTAAATTAAATGTGTAAAGGTACATTGAGGTGTGATCAGGTGTATTAGGTAGGGTAGGATACAGAGTAGGTAGCGCAGGGTGGGCTTGCTGTAGTCGGCTCTCTTCAGGTGAGATATCAGCTCCAGAGCTGGCTGCCTCACCATCACACAGCCCTCGTTAAACGTCTTCACCTGGACACGGTTACAGACAGTCAGTGTGTGTGTTACAGTACGACTAACACATTTTAGACATGGACAGGTTAAGGTGTGTATACTGTATGATCCAAAACACATTATTTAGCCCAGGTTTAGGTGTGATTACTGCATGTTACCTGACATAGTATTTAGCCCAGGTCTTGTGCTCCTTGCTCCCAGGTTAACCAATATTTAACCAGGTTAGTCTTGTTTTAAGGGAAGACCTGGACTCGAGAGACCTGGACACAAGGCCCGAGAGAGACCTGGACACAAGGCCCGAGAGAGACCTGGACACAAGGCCCGAGAGAGACCTGGGCACATCCCCCCCCCCCCCACTGCTGCAGCGAGCCCAGGCCCTGTCGCCCTGCCCCCTGTCTCTGCTGGCCAATTCCTGGAGTGCACCTGCATGGTTGCGGACCCAAAGTGCTCTCACTGGGAAGGTGTCTCTGAAGGATTAAATAAAATAAATTGTATGGTGTGAACCCAGTGGAAAATGTAATACTACTCCTGCATGCCATCCGATTTTATGGGTGAATCTCATTCAAATGTTTTATTGGTCAACAACATAAAGTGACATCGTATTGATCAGAGTGATGAGTCCTGTTCATTTGATTGACGGTTGTATGGAGTGGTTCTGGCTTTATTAAGTGTTTAACCGTTATCTCTCTGAAAAGAGTAAATTCAAAATGTCTCCACTGGTGACAATGGATTGAGCGATGAACGCTTAGCTTCAACACAAATCCCTCAACCAGTTTCTTGGCCAATATTTCTGCTTCCTGATTAGGTATGGTGTATGCCTCTTACACTCTCAGAAAAAAAGAGTGCTATGTAGAACCATTTGTCCCTGTTGGAGAACCCTCTGAAAAAAAGTTCCAGATAGAACTATTTTCGGATCACATCAAACCCATTTTGATTCCACATAGAACATCTGGTTCCAAATATAACCCTTGAAAGGTTGCTATTTGTAGACAAAAAGGGGTTTATCTTACCTAAAAGGGTTCTATCTGGAACCTTTTTTCAGAGGGTTCTCCTACAGGGATAAAGGGTTTTACATAGCACTCTTTTTTCTGAGAGTGCACCACCTAGTACAGTAACTATACTGTTTGTGTTGCCTCATCCAGTCTCTGTAAAAGACCCATTAAGTCTACAGCTATCCATTGGGTCTCTATCATGTGCTTTCAAAAGGAAAGCTGCATTTATGGGGGTTTGACTGGCTTGATTGAGATCTGACTACAGGCTCAATAGTGCCACCCTGAGGCTTGTTGACTAAGGCTCTCCCTGGTGTAGACACAGCCGACTCACAGTAAACTCCTGTGAGTCGGCTGTGTCTACACCAGGGATCATCAACTAGATCCAGCCACAGGCTGATTTTTTTCTTGAGCGGATGGTCACGGGGCCATAATTACCATTCATTTGTAGACTGAAAATATACCTCAAGAAGCACACACAGTATAATGTTTGACTAAAACACAATAATTTGAAACCTTTCTTACATTTGTATATGATCACGTTTCTCTCCATTATGTGTGGGAATACCTGGGAACAGATTTCTTCAATTATAAATCACTTGGAGCTGATTGGGTAACCATGGTCTACACTCTCTGTCTGTGTGTGTCAGTGTGCCATGTGCATTACTGTGCAGTCTCCCTGGCCTGTGGACGATATCATAGTCAAACTGATTCAGATTCTCTATCCATCTAACTAACTGTCCTTCAGGTTGGCTAAACTTATTCATCCACCTCAGTGAGCTGTGATCAGTTTTCAGCAGAAATGTCCTCCCCAGCAGGAAGTGTCTGAAATATTGAAGAAACACTACCACAGAAAGAAGCTCCTTCTTGGTAGTTGAGTACTTCCTCTCCTGTTTATACAGAACCCGAATGCTACTACTTTCTACCATCCCGGAGGGTTGCTGATTCCATCGCCTGCCATTGTGCCCCTGAGCAAGGCATGTAACCCCTTATAAATCGCTCCAGGGGCGTTGCACTGCGACTGACCCTTGCTTCCAGTCCCTCGGGGAGTGTGTGTGTCTCGGGGTTGGGTTGTGAACAATAAAGTATACTGAACAAAAATATAAATGCCAACATGCAACAATTTCAAAGATTTTCCTGAGTACCAGTTCATATAAGGAAATCAGTCAATAAAAATACTTTCATTAGGCTCTAATCTATGGATTTCACATGACTGGGCAGGGGTGGCGCAGCCCTGGGTGGGCCTGGGAGGGCATAGGCCCACCCCATTGGGTGCCATTTTATTTATTTATTTATTTAATTTAACCTTTATTTAACTAGGCACGTCAGTTAAGAACAAATTCTTATTTACAATGACGGCCTACCAAAAGGCAAAAGGCCTCCTGCGGGGACAGGGGGCTGGGATAAAAAATAAAAATAAATAAAAATATAAGACAAAACACACATCACGACAAGAGAGACACCACAACACTACATAAAGAGAGACCTAAGATAACAACATAGCATGGCAGCAACACATGACAACAGCATGGTAGCAACACAACATGGTAGCAGAACAAAACATGGTACAAACATTACTTGGCACAGACAACAGCACAAAGGGCAAGATGGTAGAGACAACAATACATGCCTGCCCACTGGGGAGCCAGGCCCAGACAATAAGATAGATTTTTCCCCACAAAAGGGCTTTATTACAAACAGAAATACTCCTCAGTTTCATCAGCTGTCTGGGTGGCTGGTCTCAGACGATCCCACAAGTGAAGAAGCCAGATGTAGAGGTCCTGGGCTGGTGTGGTTACACATGGTCTGCTGTTGGTAGGCCAGTTGGACGTACTGCCAAATTCTCTAAAACAACGTTGAAGGCAGCTTATGGTAGAGAAATTAACATTCAATTCTCTGGTAACAGCTCTGGTGGACATTCCTGCAGTCAACATGGCAATTGCAAGATCCCTCAAAACTTTTTATATATTTGGCATTGTGTTGTTTGACAAAACTGCACATTTTAGAGTGGCCTTTTATTGTCCAAAGCACAACGTGCACCTGTGTAATGATCACCCTGTTTAATCAGCTTCTTGATATCACACACCTGTCAGGTGGATGGATTATCTTGGCAAAGGAAAATGCCAAAATGTTCACTAACAGGGGCGTAAACAAATTTCTGCACAAAACTTTTGAGAAATGTGTTTTTTGTCCATATGGAAAATCTCTGGGATCTTTTATTTCAGCTCATGAAACATGGGACCAACACTTTACATGTTGTATTTAAATGATCTCCTCTTCAGGCACTCTGTTAAACCTACCTGTCTCTATAGCCAGAGGGAGGGTTCCGGATCTGAGTGGTGCACAAACTGATATTTGGCTTTTTGTTAGGTCCAGGTGGACATATGGTTCAGGGGTGTAGTTTATCTTTGATAAGTTTAGGTTAAACTGCACATTTTGCCTTGTGGATCAAAAAAACCTGTCCCTGATTTGGGTAATTTGGACCTGAATATATACTGCAAATCAGTTTCACAAAAAATAGACAATTCTCTAGCCCACGGATAGTTATTATTCTGCCCTTGAGTTGCGTTCCCATGCAAAACTAGACAGATAGCTAACAACTAAGTCTTCAATAAAACTCCCAAGGCGTAACTTTTCTTGAATGAATATATTGTAAACGTTTGTTGTAAAACTGCAAAACACAGAAAAGAATATACTTTAGTATTCAATTCACACCAACATACTGTAGCTGTACATTATACATTTGAAGTTGCATGAATACAAAGCACGTGCTACGGTACCATGCATCTGGCATGATGCCAAACCATATAGCTAATTGCTTTCTCATATGGTAATTGATTAACTCCTTTCATTACTCTAATAGTGTACAACCATCTATGTAGAATAACAAGGCATATTACACTAGAAACAGTAACAAAAATACAGTATTGTATATTTTACAATTCGTTTGCATGACGCACGAGCAAAGTAATACAGCTAACATCATACATGAAAAGCATTGCAATTTGTGAGTAAATGCAACCAACCAACATTGATATGTAAGAAACTCTATCAATAACAAGATTATCATCATTAGCTAAATGCTTGAATCGAACTTACAAACAAATATTTTCCAAGGCTGAAGCGTGACAAGAAATAACTACACTGAAAGACCTGCACCGTAGCGTTGTTTTTGGCTGCTTCTAAGCGTGCAGAACGAAATCTCTACTTCCTGTTTGTGTACACTCTAAGTACCAGAAAGCTCCACTAGGGGGCAAATAACATCATGGAACACAATGAAAATCCATTTTAACTATTGTAATAAAATAATCTGTTACCTTCTAACAGGATGGCAGCACAGTTATGAGTAAGGTCCCAGTCGTACAATTTTTTGTGATTCTGTATTCAGGCATCTGGATAATCTCAGTTGCATTTAATGAATTCCTCACATCCTCTCTCCTCTCCTCCTTCTCAAAACCCATTAAATGAGATGTTTAGAGGTCTCTCCCCTCTGACCATCTCATCCAATGGGTTTTGAGAAGGAGGCGAGGAGAGAGGATGTAATGCAGGGAATCAAGGCAATGCAATTGAGATTATCCAGATGTGTCCCAGGTTGCTTTGATGTCGTCACTACTATTCTACAATGTAGAAAATAGTAAAAATACAGAAAAACACTTGAATGAGTTGGTGTGTCCAAACTTTTGACTGGTATTGTAAGTATTCAGACCCTTTACTCAGTACTTTGTTGAAGCACCTTTGGCAGCGATTACAGCCTCAAGTCTTCTTGGCTATGACGCTACAAGCTTGGCACATCTGTATTTAGGGAGTTTCTCCCATTCTTCTCTGCAAATCCTTTCAAGCTCTGTCAGGTTGGATGTGGAGCGTCGCTGCACAGCTATTTTCAGGTCTCTCCAGAGATGTTAGATTGGGTTCAATGCCGGGCTCTGGCTGGGCCACTCAAGGACATTCAGAGAATTGTACCAAAGCCACTCCAGCGTTGTCTTGGCTGTGTGCTTAGGGTCGTAGTACTGTTGGAAGGTGAACCTTCACTGCAATCTGAGGTCCTGAGTGCTCTGGAGAAGGTTTTCATCAATGATCTCTCTGTACTTTGCTCCATTCATCTTTCCCTTGAACCTGACTGGTCTCCTAGTCCCTACCACTGAAAAACATCCCCACATGATGCTGCCACCACCATGCTTCACCGTAGGGACGGTGCCAGATTTCCTCCAGATTTGACGCTTGGCATTCAGGCCAAATTATGTACTTGGAGGATGACATGCTTTGACAACAGGTAAACAATGCCAGTATGAGGTATAAGCTAATGGCAGCACCAACACATTACAGATGTAACACAATCAGTATCAGGTATAAGCTAATGGCAGCACCAACACGTTACAGATGTAACACAATCAGTATGAGGTATAAGCTAATGGCAGCACCAACACGTTACAGATGTAACACAATCAGTATCAGGTATAAGCTAATGGCAGCACCAACACGTTACAGATGTAACACAATCAGTATGAGGTATAAGCTAATGGCAGCACCAACACGTTACAGATGTAACACAATCAGTATCAGGTATAAGCTAATGGCAGCACCAACACGTTACAGATGTAACACAATCAGTATCAGTCACAAAGTATTACTCCCATCGTCAGCATAAACAATCATGACAATACAAAGGCCAAATTTACATTGCAGATGTAGCACAACACTTCTAGATTTAAACACACTGATAACTTGGTTGGCAGCCGAACTTGCTTCTTCATATGCCTACAACAATAACCACTCTGACCTAGAATAGAAGCGGCCAGAGTCCAAGTGTGAATTCGGTCATGCTGATTGGTGGAAACCAGGAGGCTGTGATGGACAGCTGAGAAGTGGAGAAATCACCCCTATTGGACTGTAGGGAAAGTCACGTGCACATGCATGGCCTTTTTTACTGTAGCTATACTTGTCAGTTAGATAGGCTCTCTGCAAGGTTTTAGGAATCCCTCAACATTACTCTGATGTCCAAAAGATTTCCGATCAAAATTTAGTGATATAAAACTTTTAAGTTCCATATATTTGAAAATGTCTACATTGATCTGTCCAAAATAGCTTTTTAGTTCTGTCATGGAAATAATTGTACTTTTCTGGGTCTTCCCACAAGGTCTGAGTGGCTCTTGGAGGTGCCACTGTGATAGTTAGCCTAAGACTACCACAACAATTACATTGTCTATGCTAAGGGTGTTTAATTTGTAAAAGAATGAAAGACAATAGTTGGGCTATAAGAAATACATTTTAGCCAATGGGGCAAGGCAAAGCAGAGATACTTTTCAATTCACACATACAACAATATAGCCTATTATTAAAGTACAGTATGTATACAATATCATAAACTATAGTTTTTTACATGTTGTTCCAAATTACATTTGATATATTCATACGATTTAAGGGGACACTTTTGTCATTATGACAAGGTAAAGGTGCTTTCTACTCAAATGGCACAACAGAATCATTTAGATTGACCAAAGCGCAGCAAATCAAATCAAGCTTTATTGGTCACATACATGTGTTTAGCAGATGATATTGTGCATCTAGTTCTGACAGTGTAGCAATATCTAACAAGTAATATCTAACAATTTCACAACATATACCCAGTACACACAAATCTTTGTAAAGGAATGGAATTAAGAATAGATAAATATATGGACGAGCAATGACAGAGCGGCATAGACAGTAGAATACAGTATATACGAGATGAGTAATGCAAGATACAGTTGAAGTCGGAAATTTACATATACCTTAGCCAAATACATTAAAACTCAGTTTTTCACAATTACTGACATTTAATCCTAGTAAAAATTCCCTGTCTTAGGTCAGTTAGGACCACCACTTTATTTTAAGAATGTAAAATGTCAGAATAATAGTAGAGAGAATGATTTATTTCAGCTTTTATTTCTTTCATCACATTCCCAGTGGGTCAGAAGATTGCATACACTCAATTAGTATTTGGTAGCATTGCCTTTCAATTGTTTCACTTGGGTCAAACGTTTCGGATAGCCTTCCACAAGCTTCCCACAATAAGTTGGGTGAATTTTGGCCCATTCCTCCTGACAGAGCTGGTGTAACCGAGTCAGGTTTGTAGGCCTCCTTGCTTGCACACGCTTTTTCAGTTCTGCCCACAAATTTTCCATAGGATTGAGGTCAGGGCTTTGTGATGGCCACTCCAATACCTTGACATTGTTGTCCTTAAGCCATTTTGCCACAACTTTGGAAGTTTGCTTGGGGTCATTGTCCATTTGGAAGACCCATTTGCGACCAAGCTTTAACTTCCTGACTGATGTCTTGAGATGTTGCTTCAATATATCCACATAATTTCCCCCCTCATGATGCCATCTATTTTGTGAAGTGCACCAGTCCCTCCTGCAGCAAAGCACCCCCACAACATGATGCTGCCACCCCTGTGCTTCATGGTTGGGATGGTGTTCTTTGGCTTGCAAGCCTCCCCCTTTTTCCTCCAAACATAATGATGGTCATTATGGCCAAACAGTTCTATTTTTGTTTCATCAGACCAGAGGACATTTCTCCAAAAAGTACAATCTTTGTCTTCATGTGCAGTTACAAACCGTAGTCTGGCTTTTTTATGGCAGTTTTGGAGCAGTGGCTTCTTCCTTGTTGAGCGACCTTTCAGGTTATGTCGATATAGGACTCGTTTTACTGTGGATATAGATACTTTGTACCGGTTTCCTCCAGCATCTTCACAAGGTCCTTTGCTGTTGTTCTGGGATTGATTTGCACTTTTCGCACCAAAGTACGTTCATCTCTAGGAGACAGAATGCGTCGCCTTCCTGAGCGGTATGACGGCTGCGTGTTCTCATGGTGTTTTACTTGCGTACTATTGTTTGTACAGATGAACGTGGTACCTTCAGGCATTTGGAAATTGCTCCCAAGAATGAACCAGGCTTGTGGATGTCTACAATTCTTTTTCTGAGGTCTTGGCTGATTTCTTTTGATTTTCCCATGATGTCAAGCAAAGAGGCACTGAGTTTGAAGGTAGGCCTTGAAATACATCCACAGGTACACCTCAAATGGACTCAAATGATGTCAATTAGCCTATCAGAAACTTCTAAAGCCATGACATAATTTTCTGGAATTTTCCAAGCTGTTTAAAGGCACAGTCAACTTAGTGTATGTAAACTTCTGACCCACTGGAATTGTGATACAGATAAGTGAAATCATCTGTCTGTAAACAATTGTTGGAAAATTACTTGTGTCATGCACAAAGTAGATGTCCTAATCGACTTGCCAAAACTATAGTTTGTTAACAAGAAATTTGTGGAGTGGTTGAAAAACAAGTTTTAATGACTTAGGTTAGGTTGGCCTAAGTGTATGTAAACTTCCGACTTCAACTGTATGTAAACATTATTAAAGTGACATTATTAAAGTGACTAGTGTTCCATTTATTAAAGTGGCCAATGATTTCACACTTTGAGATATCAGCTGATGTAAGAAGGGCTATATAAATACATTTGATTTGATATCTGTGTATATAGGCAGCAGCCTCTGTGCTAGTGATGGCTGTTTAGCAGTCTGATGGCCTTGAGATAGAAGCTGTTTTCAGCCTCTCGGTCCCAGCTTTGATGCACCTGTACTGACTTCGCCTTCTGGGTGATAGCGGGGTGAACAGGCAGTGGCTCAGGTGGTTGTTGTCCTTGATGATCTTTTTGGCCTTACAGTGACATCGAGTGCTGTGGGTGTCCGAGAGGGCAGGTAGTTTGCCCCTGATGATACGTTGTGCAGACCGCACCACCCTCTGGAGAGTGCAGTTGCCGTACCAGGCGGGGATACAGCCCGACATGATGCTCTCAATTGTGCATCT
This sequence comes from Salvelinus fontinalis, assembly GCF_029448725.1. Classification (NCBI taxonomy): domain Eukaryota; kingdom Metazoa; phylum Chordata; class Actinopteri; order Salmoniformes; family Salmonidae; genus Salvelinus; species Salvelinus fontinalis. The sequence continues at coordinate 58,137 of NW_026600211.1, read as the reverse complement.
GCAAAAGCTTGAGAGGGTTCTTGGTGACAAGTCATATTTCTTCAGCCTCCTGAGGTTGTTGCGCCTTCTTCACCACACTGTCTGTGTGGGTGGACCATTTCAGTTTGTCTGTGATGTGTACACTGAGGAACTTAAAACTTTCCACCTTCTCCACTGCTGTCCAGTCGATGTGGATAGGGGAGTGCTCCCTCTGTTGTTTCCTGAAGTCCACGATCATCTCCTTTGTTTTGTTGACGTTGAGTGAGATGTTATTTTCCTGCCACCACACTCCCAGAGCCCTCACCTCCTCCCTGTAGGCTGTCTCATCGTTGTTGGCAATCAAGCCTACTACTGTTGTGTCGTCTGCAAACTTGATGATTGAGTTGGAGGCGTGCTTGGACATGCAATCATGGGTGAACAGGGAGTACAGGAGGGGGCTGAGCATGCACCCTTGTGGGGCCCCAGTGTAGAGGATCAGCGAAGTGGAGGTGTTGTTTCCTACCTTCACTACCTGGGGGTGGCCCGTCAGGAGGTCCAGGACCCAATTGCACAGGGCGGGGTTCAGACCCAGGGCCTCGAGCTTAATGATGAGCTTGGAGGGTACTATGGTGTTAAAGGCTGAGCTTTAGTCAATGAACAGCATTCTTACATAAGTATTTCTCTTGTCCAGATGGGATAGGGCAGTGTGCAGTGTGATGGCGATTGCATCGTCTGTGGACCTAATGGGGAGGTAAGCAAATTGAAATGGGTCTAGGGTGACAGGTAAGGTGGAGGTGATATGATCCTTGACTAGTCTCTCAAAGCACTTCATGATAACAGAAGTGAGTGCTACGGGGCAATAGTCAGTTCAGTTACCTTTGCTTTTTTGGGTACAGGAACAGTGGGGGACATCTTGAAGCATGTGGGGACAGCAGACTGGGATAGGGAGAGATTGAATATGTCTGTTAACACACAAGCCAGCTGGTCTGTGCATGATCTGAGGACGCGGCTAGGGATGCCCTCTGGGTTGCCAGACATCCGAGGGTTAACACTTTTAACACTTACTCACGTCGGCCACAGGGAAGGAGAATCCACAGTCCTTGGTAGCGGGCTACGGCGGTGGCACTGTGTTATCCTCAAAGCGTGCAAAGAACACGTTTAGCTTGTCCGGAAGCAAGACGTCATTGTCCGCGACGTGGCTGGTTTTCCTTTTGTAGTACGTGATTGACTGTAGACCCTGCCACACGTCACGTGTCTGAGCCGTTGAATTGCGACTCCACTTTGTCTCTATACTGACGTTTTGCCTGTTTGATTGCCTTGCGGAGGGAATGACTACTCTGTTTGTATTCTGCCATATATTCCCAGTCACCTTGCCATGGTTAAATGCCGTGGTTCACGCTTTCAGTTTTGCGCAAATGCTGCCATCTATCCATGGTTTCTGGTTAGGGTAGGTTTAAATAGTCTCAGTGGGTACCATGTTTCCTATACACTTCCTGATAAACTCAGTCACCGTCTCAGTGTATTTGTCAATATTGTTCTCGGAAGCTAACCGGAACCTATCCCAGTCCGCATGATGAAAACAATCTTGAAGCGTGGATTACGATTGGTCAGAGCAGCATTGAATAGTCCATAGCACGGGTTCTTCCTGTTTGAGTTTCAGCTTATTGGAAGGGAGCAAAATGGAGTCGCGGTCAGATTTGCCAAAAGGAGGGCGTGGGAGTGAGCATATGACAACCATCTTGTGTAAATCAGGGATGTCTCCTTTCATATCTGGAAAAGGACTAAATAGTAGAAGTAGAAACTGATGCTGCTGCTTATTGCTCATCTTCACAGTGGGAATCCAGTCGACATGGGTGTCTTGATAGAGGTCAGCTGGTCAACCTACAGTACATAAACAAATGAAAAGCACTCCTGATGTTAGAATATCACTTCTTCAGGTCACCTATACCATCAGTGCTCTTGACTGTTTGGTTGTGTTTAATTCAGGCGTTTTAGTGTCATATGAAGATTAAATCTATTGTTGGGCTGGAACAACCAACAGTTAACACAGCAGGTTATCCTATCCCATTGAGGCCTTGGTTCTATACTGTAATGTTCATACATTTTCATCCTCTTATGAATAAAGTTCAACAAATTATCATTGGGCCAATAATGTCCTCCTCCAGGCTAGATGGACCTCATATTGTACAATTTGTGTATTCCCTTTTCGTAGGCCTAGATTACATGGTTGCATTCAAGACAAGGACGTTTGTATTGATCTGTTGTCTGTGTCAGCAGAGTAGGCCTAAGCAAATCTGTGAATGGTCATATTAAAAAAGATTCTGCTAAAGTCTCCAGTCATGTAAAGTGTAGTAGAATTGCATGAAGTGTTTATCAAAGGCCACATTTTTCCCGTGCAAAAGAAAGACATGTCTCTGATATAGCCTATAGGCCTATGCGCTCATTAACAGCCTTAATGACTATCCAATCTACTCCTCACATTAGGAATAGTCGGCTTACATTAGTCTGCAAATACGATGATAGATACATTCAATGCTTTATTATAAAGGCACATTTTCACGGTGAAAAAATAGTTTCCCCAAAATCTGAAACTGACGTGCTGCCTATCTAAGAGATACATGCTAATAGCTAGACTACAAGCACTGCACAGACAATGGCCGTAGTGAAGAATCAACTAGTTTTGGGCACTTTTATCATGCAGCTTGGGGTAGCCACTTAGCTGTTGTTGGAAGAATTCATGTGGTGGTCTTCCAACATGCCCGCCAGGAGGAGACGTATGTCAACTGCAAGCCACTATAACCCACTATAATAACTCCATACCTAGAAACCAACCAAAAATAGGTCCCTATAACTAACCCTATGAAAACCCTACTACTACCATTACTACTACTACCATTACTACTGCTGTCGTTACCACTTCTACTTTTTCACAACCATAAATACTTCAAGACTAGCAAGCACACACATTTAACTTTTCTACTTCAACTAGGACTAGTACTTAAATAGGGCAATCTGCAGTTGCTACATCCATTTTTCGACTTATAAATTAATGACATGATGATGTTCCCATTGATTCTTGAAGAATATAACTTGTAAATGCGTCAATCATCAGAACACAAAATATAAGCTTGTTTTTACTCCAATATTTGTCAACAAAGTAAAAGTAAACAAACACTATAAACTATCATTTTTATATCCTGGATGGTCAGTCCTTGCATCCATAGCTCTGTCTATGAACTTAAGAGTAGGTACATTTCCCCAAACCCATCCCTCAGCTTTTTACCAAAACAGGGGCGGGGAAGAATCTTGGTTATTGTTTCAACTGTGGATTGATGGGGAGATTGGTGCAACATACTGGTTTATTGCAACATACTGGCAGCCTACTCGTCTTCTGTTATTCCATGGTAATGATTACTACCTGATGTTATGGAATGATAAAGAAATGTGGGCGAATACTGAGAAACATCCTCCTTTAACTGTCACAGCATGCTAATGAGACTTCCATTGAAGGGTAGTGAGTAACGTGTTTCCAGAGAACCATTGTGAGCGGATGTCATGCCTATTCTTCAACATTGACACATTGAATAACCAATCTGATGCATTGCATCAATTAAATAAAATCAAATGTTATTAGTCACATGTGCCGAATACAACAGGTGTAGACCTTACAGTGAAATGCTTACTTACGAAGCCCTAACCAACAATGCAGTTTTAAAAAATACAGATAAGACTAAGAGATAAAAGTAACTAGTAATTAAAGAGCAGCAGTGAAATAACAATAGCGAGACTATATACAGTGGGGTACCGATACAGAGTCAATGTGCGGGGGCACCGGTTAGTTGAGGTAGTATATACATGTAGGTAGAGTTATTAAAGTGACTATGCATAGATGACAAGAGAGAGTAGCAGTGGTGTAAAGAGGGGAGGGTGGGTCACTGCAAATAGTCTGGGAAGCCATTTGATTAGATGTTAAGTAGTCTTATGGCTTGAGGGTAGAAGCTGTTAGAAGCTTTGTCGTGGAGAATCGTCTCAGAAATATAATACTCTTACAAGAACTTGTGAATTCAATATAGACTTTAATACAAAGTAGCAAAGCTGAGCCCTTCCATGGAAGGACACTATAACAGCGCCGAGCCCCTCCATGGAAAGAGACTAAATTCTCATATTACAGAGTCCTGCCTTTATAGGATTCTGTCTTTGCATAACGTATAGAGTCCCCTCCCTCTATATGAAAATAACTTCCCTTGACTTTTCTCTATGATTATCTTTTCATCTCAGAGCTTGCTTGTTCACGCCCACTAACGCTCATATCTGCTTTTGGTTAGGTTATAACGATGACAGAACCCTTTTCATGTTCTAAAAATAATATATGCATTGCATGTTTATGTTTTACGTGTTAGTTATCAGTTTCTTCCTGTATCCTGCTGACCATAGTATGTCCAGCTGTCATAAATGTACGTATGGTCTTGGTTAATGTACTCTTTCAAAAATAGAGTATAGCCTGGGTGTCATATGGCCTGGGTGCCATCTTCTCTTAATGTGCATGTCCTTGCTACTTCAGCCTGGCAACTAGACCTATTTATATTTAATGCTCAGCTCTCCTTAATGATTTGCTCCAACAGCTTCTTGGACCTAGACTTGGCACTCTGGTACTGCTTACCGTGCGATAGCAGAGAGAAAAGTCTATGACTAGGGTGGCTGGAGTCTTTGACCATTTTTAGGGCCTTCCTCTGACACCGCCTGGTATAGAGGTCCTGGATGGCAGGAAGCTTGGCCCCAGTGATGTACTGGGCCGTTCACACTACACTTTGTAGTGCCTTTTGTTCGGAGGCCGAGCAGTTGCAATACCAGGCAGTGATGCAACCAGTCAGGATGCTCTCGATGGTGCAGCTGTAGAACCTTTGAGGATCTGAGGACCCATGCCAAATCTTTTCAGTCTCCTGAGGGGGAAAATGTTTTGTCGTGCCCTCTTCACAACTGTCTTGGTGTGCTTGGACCATGTTAGTTTGTTGGTGATGTGGACACCAAGGAACTTGAAGCTCTCAACATGCTCCACTGCAGCCTCGTTGATGAGAATGGGGGTGTGCTCGGTTCTCTTTTTCCTGTAGTCCACAATCATCTCCTTTGTCTTGATCACGTTGAGGGAGAGGTTGATGTCCCGGCACCACACGGTCAGGTCTGTGACCTCCTCCCTATAGGCTGTCTCGTCGTTGTCAGTGATCAGGCTTACCACTGTTGTGTCATCTGCAAACTTAATGATGGTGTTGGAGTCATGCCTGGCCATGCAGTCATTAGTGAACAAGGAGTACAGGAGGGGACTGAGCACGCACACCTGAGGGGGACCTGTGTTGAGGATAGCGTGGCGGATGTGTTGTTACCTACCCTTACCACCTGGGGGCGGCCCGATAGGAAGTCCAGGATCCAGTTGCAGAGGGAGGTGTTAATTCCCAGGGTCCTTAGCTTATTGATGAGCTTTGAGGGCACTATGGTGTTGAACGCTGAGCTGTAGTCAATGAATAGCATTCTCACATAGGTGTTCCTTTTGTCCAGGTGGGAAAGGGCAGTGTGGAGTGCAATAGAGATTGCATCATCTGTGGATCTGTTGGGGCGGTATACAAATTGGAGGGGTTCTAGGATTTCTGGGATAATGGTGTTGATGTGAGCCATGACCAGCCTTTCAAAGCACTTCATTGCTACAGACGTGAATGCTACGGGTCGGTAGTCATTTAGGCTGGTTACCTTAGTGTTCTTAGGCACAGGGACTATGGTAGTCTGCTTAAAACATGTTGGTATTACAGACTCGGACAGGGAGAGGTTGAAAATATCAGTGACGACACTTGCCAGTTGGTCAGCGCACGCTCGCTGTACACATCCTGGTAATCCATCTGGCCCTGCTGCCTTGTGAATGTTGACCTGTTTAAAGGTCTTACATCGGCTGCGGAGAGAGTGATCACACAGTCATCCAGAACAGCTGGTGCTCTCACGCATGTTTCAGTATTATTTGCCGCGAAGCGTAGAAGTAGTTTAGCTCGTCTGGTAGGCTCGTGTCACTGGGCAGCTCTCGGCTGCGCTTCCCTTTGTAGTCTGTAATGGTTTGCAAGCCCTGCCACATCCGACGAGCATCAGAGCAGGTGTAGTACGACTCGATCTTAGTCCTGTATTGACGCTTTGCCTGTTTGATGGTTCTCCTGAGGGCATAGCGGGATTTCTTATAAGCTTCCGGGTTAGAGTCCCGCTCCTTGAAAGCGGCATCTCTAGCCTTTAGCTCAGTGCGGATGTTGCCTGTAATCCATGGCTTCTGGTTTGGGTATGTACGTACGGTCACTGTAAGAACAACGTCATCAATGCACTTATTGATGAAGCCAATGACTGATGTGGTGTACTCCTCAATGACATCGGAGGAATCCCGGAACATATTCCAGTCTGTGCTAGCAAAACAGTCCTGTAGCTTAGCATCTGCTTCATCTGACCACTTTTTTATTGATCTAGTCACTGGTGCTTCTTGCTATAATTTTTGCTTGTAAGCAGGAATCAGGAGGATAGAATCATGGTCAGATTTGCCAAATGGAGGGTGAGGGAGAGCTTTGTATGCGTCTCTGTGTGTGGAGTAAAGGTGGCCAGAGTTTTTTCCCCTCTGATTGCACATTTAACATGCTGATAGAAATTTGGCAAAACGGATTTAAGTTTCCCTGCATTAAAGTCTCTGGCTACTAGGAGCGCCGCCTCTGGGTGAGTGTTTTCTTGTTTGCTTTAGTGCCAGCCTCTGACTGTGGTGGTATGTAAACAGCTACGAAAAATACAGATGAAAACTCTCTAGGTAGATAGTGTGGTCTACAGCTTATCATGAGATACTCTACCTCAGGCGAACAATAGCTCAAGACTTGCACCAGCTGTTATTTACAAAAATACATAGTCTGCTACCCCCTGTCTTACCAGACGCCGCTGTTCTATCCCGCCGGTGCAGCATATAACCAGTCAGCTGTATGTTGATAGTGTCGTCGTTCAGCCGTGAAGCATAAGCTATTACAGCATAAGATATTACAGTTTTGAATGTCCCGTTGGTAGTTTAATTTTCCACGTAGGTCATCTAATTTATTGTCCAAAGATTGCACGTTTGCTAGCAGAATGGAAGGAAGTGGAGGTTTATTCGATCGCCTACGAATTCTCAGAAGGCAGCCCGCCCTCCGTTCCCTTTTTCTCCTCCTCCTCTTCACGCAAATCACGGGGATCTGGGCCTGTTCCCAAGAAAGCAGTATATATCGTTCGCCTCAGGCTCGTCAGACTCGTTAAAGGAAAAAAAGGATTCTGCCAGTCCATGGTGAGTAATCACAGTCCTGATGTCCAGAAGTTTTTCCGGTCATAAGACACGGTAGCGGCAACATTATGTACAATATAAGTAAAAAAAACAGCATTCTTACATAAGTATTTCTCTTGTCCAGATGGGATAGGGCAGTGTGCAGTGTGATGGCGATTGCGATTGCATCGTCTGTGGACCTAATGGGGAGGTAAGCAAATTGAAGTGGGTCTAGGGTGACAGGTAAGGTGGAGGTGGTATGATCCTTGACTAGTCTCTCAAAGCACTTCATGATAACAGAAGTGAGTGCTACGGGGCAATAGTCAGTTCAGTTACCTTTGCTTTTTTGGGTACAGGAACAGTGGTGGACATCTTGAAGCATGTGGGGACAGCAGACTGGGATAGGGAGAGATTGAATATGTCTGTTAACACACAAGCCAGCTGGTCTGTGCGTGATCTGAGGACGCGGCTAGGGATGCCCTCTGGGTTGCCAGACATCCGAGGGTTAACACTTTTAACACTTACTCACGTCGGCCACAGGGAAGGAGAATCCACAGTCCTTGGTAGCGGGCTACGGCGGTGGCACTGTGTTATCCTCAAAGCGTGCAAAGAACACGTTTAGCTTGTCCGGAAGCAAGACGTCATTGTCCGCGACGTGGCTGGTTTTCCTTTTGTAGTACGTGATTGACTGTAGACTCTGCCACACGTCACGTGTCTGAGCCGTTGAATTGCGACTCCACTTTGTCTCTATACTGACGTTTTGCCTGTTTGATTGCCTTGCGGAGGGAATGACTACTCTGTTTGTATTCTGCCATATATTCCCAGTCACCTTGCCATGATTAAATGCCGTGGTTCACGCTTTCAGTTTTGCGCAAATGCTGCCAACTATCCACGGTTTCTGGTTAGGGTAGGTTTTAATAGTCTCAGTGGGTACAACGTTTCCTATACACTTCCTGATAAACTCAGTCACCGTCTCAATGTATTTGTCAATATTGTTCTCGGAAGCTAACCGGAACCTATCCCAGTCCGCATGATGAAAACAATCTTGAAGCGTGGATTCCGATTGGTCAGAGCAGCATTGAATAGTCCTTAGCACAGGTTCTTCCTGTTTGAGTTTCAGCTTATTGGAAGGGAGCAAAATGGAGTCGCGGTCAGATTTGCCAAAAGGAGGGCGGGGGAGTGAGCATATGACAACCATCTTGTGTAAATCAGGGATGTCTCCTTTCATATCTGGAAAAGGACTAAATAGTAGAAGTAGAAACTGATGCTGCTGCTTATTGCTCATCTTCACAGTGGGAATCCAGTCGACATGGGTGTCTTGATAGAGGTCAGCTGGTCAACCTACAGTACATAAACAAATGAAAAGCACTCCTGATGTTAGAATATCACTTCTTCAGGTCACCTATACCATCAGTGCTCTTGACTGTTTGGTTGTGTTTAATTCAGGCGTTTTAGTGTCATATGAAGATTAAATCTATTGTTGGGCTGGAACAACCAACAGTTAACACAGCAGGTTATCCTATCCCATTGAGGCCTTGGTTCTATACTGTAATGTCCATACATTTTCATCCTCTTATGAATAAAGTTCAACAAATTATCATTGGGCCAATAATGTCCTCCTCCAGGCTAGATGGACCTCATATTGTACAATTTGTGTATTCCCTTTTCGTAGGCCTAGATTACATGGTTGCATTCAAGACAAGGACGTTTGTATTGATCTGTTGTCTGTGTCAGCAGAGTAGGCCTAAGCAAATCTGTGAATGGTCATATTAAAAAAGATTCTGCTAAAGTCTCCAGTCATGTAAAGTGTAGTAGAATTGCATGAAGTGTTTATCAAAGGCCACATTTTTCCCGTGCAAAAGAAAGACATGTCTCTGATATAGCCTATAGGCCTATGCGCTCATTAACAGCCTTAATGACTATCCAATCTACTCCTCACATTAGGAATAGTCGGCTTACATTAGTCTGCAAATACGATGATAGATACATTCAATGCTTTATTATAAAGGCACATTTTCACGGTGAAAAAATAGTTTCCCCAAAATCTGAAACTGACGTGCTGCCTATCTAAGAGATACATGCTAATAGCTAGACTACAAGCACTGCACAGACAATGGCCGTAGTGAAGAATCAACTAGTTTTAGGCACTTTTATCATGCAGCTTGGGGTAGCCACTTAGCTGTTGTTGGAAGAATTCATGTGGTGGTCTTCCAACATGCCCGCCAGGAGGAGACGTATGTCAATTGCAAGCCACTATAACCCACTATAATAACTCCATACCTAGAAACCAACCAAAAATAGGTCCCTATAACTAACCCTATGAAAACCCTACTACTACCATTACTACTACTACCATTACTACTGCTGTCGTTACCACTTCTACTTTTTCACAACCATAAATACTTCAAGACTAGCAAGCACACACATTTAACTTTTCTACTTCAACTAGGACTAGTACTTAAATAGGGCAATCTGCAGTTGCTACATCCATTTTTCGACTTATAAATTAATGACATGATGATGTTCCCATTGATTCTTGAAGAATATAACTTGTAAATGCGTCAATCATCAGAACACAAAATATAAGCTTGTTTTTACTCCAATATTTGTCAACAAAGTAAAAGTAAACAAACACTATAAACTATCATTTTTATATCCTGGATGGTCAGTCCTTGCATCCATAGCTCTGTCTATGAACTTAAGAGTGGTTACATTTTCCCAAACCCATCCCTCAGCTTTTTACCAAAACAGGGGTGGGGAAGAATCTTGGTTATTGTTTCAACTGTGGATTGATGGGGAGATTGGTGCAACATACTGGTTTATTGCAACATACTGGCAGCCTACTCGTCTTCTGTTATTCCATGGTAATGATTACTACCTGATGTTATGGAATGATAAAGAAATGTGGGCGAATACTGAGAAACATCCTCCTTTAACTGTCACAGCATGCTAATGAGACTTCCATTGAAGGGTAGTGAGTAACGTGTTTCCAGAGAACCATTGTGAGCGGATGTCATGCCTATTCTTCAACATTGACACATTGAATAACCAATCTGATGCATTGCATCAATTAAATAAAATCAAATGTTATTAGTCACATGTGCCGAATACAACAGGTGTAGACCTTACAGTGAAATGCTTACTTACGAAGCCCTAACCAACAATGCAGTTTTAAAAAATACAGATAAGACTAAGAGATAAAAGTAACTAGTAATTAAAGAGCAGCAGTGAAATAACAATAGCGAGACTATATACAGTGGGGTACCGATACAGAGTCAATGTGCGGGGGCACCGGTTAGTTGAGGTAGTATATACATGTAGGTAGAGTTATTAAAGTGACTATGCATAGATGACAAGAGAGAGTAGCAGTGGTGTAAAGAGGGGAGGGTGGGTCACTGCAAATAGTCTGGGAAGCCATTTGATTAGATGTTAAGTAGTCTTATGGCTTGAGGGTAGAAGCTGTTAGAAGCTTTGTCGTGGAGAATCGTCTCAGAAATATAATACTCTTACAAGAACTTGTGAATTCAATATAGACTTTAATACAAAGTAGCAAAGCTGAGCCCTTCCATGGAAGGACACTATAACAGCGCCGAGCCCCTCCATGGAAAGAGACTAAATTCTCATATTACAGAGTCCTGCCTTTATAGGATTCTGTCTTTGCATAACGTATAGAGTCCCCTCCCTCTATATGAAAATAACTTCCCTTGACTTTTCTCTATGATTATCTTTTCATCTCAGAGCTTGCTTGTTCACGCCCACTAACGCTCATATCTGCTTTTGGTTAGGTTATAACGATGACAGAACCCTTTTCATGTTCTAAAAATAATATATGCATTGCATGTTTATGTTTTACGTGTTAGTTATCAGTTTCTTCCTGTATCCTGCTGACCATAGTATGTCCAGCTGTCATAAATGTACGTATGGTCTTGGTTAATGTACTCTTTCAAAAATAGAGTATAGCCTGGGTGTCATATGGCCTGGGTGCCATCTTCTCTTAATGTGCATGTCCTTGCTACTTCAGCCTGGCAACTAGACCTATTTATATTTAATGCTCAGCTCTCCTTAATGATTTGCTCCAACAGCTTCTTGGACCTAGACTTGGCACTCTGGTACTGCTTACCGTGCGATAGCAGAGAGAAAAGTCTATGACTAGGGTGGCTGGAGTCTTTGACCATTTTTAGGGCCTTCCTCTGACACCGCCTGGTATAGAGGTCCTGGATGGCAGGAAGCTTGGCCCCAGTGATGTACTGGGCCGTTCACACTACACTTTGTAGTGCCTTTTGTTCGGAGGCCGAGCAGTTGCAATACCAGGCAGTGATGCAACCAGTCAGGATGCTCTCGATGGTGCAGCTGTAGAACCTTTGAGGATCTGAGGACCCATGCCAAATCTTTTCAGTCTCCTGAGGGGGAAAATGTTTTGTCGTGCCCTCTTCACAACTGTCTTGGTGTGCTTGGACCATGTTAGTTTGTTGGTGATGTGGACACCAAGGAACTTGAAGCTCTCAACATGCTCCACTGCAGCCTCGTTGATGAGAATGGGGGTGTGCTCGGTTCTCTTTTTCCTGTAGTCCACAATCATCTCCTTTGTCTTGATCACGTTGAGGGAGAGGTTGATGTCCCGGCACCACACGGTCAGGTCTGTGACCTCCTCCCTATAGGCTGTCTCGTCGTTGTCAGTGATCAGGCTTACCACTGTTGTGTCATCTGCAAACTTAATGATGGTGTTGGAGTCATGCCTGGCCATGCAGTCATTAGTGAACAAGGAGTACAGGAGGGGACTGAGCACGCACACCTGAGGGGGACCTGTGTTGAGGATAGCGTGGCGGATGTGTTGTTACCTACCCTTACCACCTGGGGGCGGCCCGATAGGAAGTCCAGGATCCAGTTGCAGAGGGAGGTGTTAATTCCCAGGGTCCTTAGCTTATTGATGAGCTTTGAGGGCACTATGGTGTTGAACGCTGAGCTGTAGTCAATGAATAGCATTCTCACATAGGTGTTCCTTTTGTCCAGGTGGGAAAGGGCAGTGTGGAGTGCAATAGAGATTGCATCATCTGTGGATCTGTTGGGGCGGTATACAAATTGGAGGGGTTCTAGGATTTCTGGGATAATGGTGTTGATGTGAGCCATGACCAGCCTTTCAAAGCACTTCATTGCTACAGACGTGAATGCTACGGGTCGGTAGTCATTTAGGCTGGTTACCTTAGTGTTCTTAGGCACAGGGACTATGGTAGTCTGCTTAAAACATGTTGGTATTACAGACTCGGACAGGGAGAGGTTGAAAATGTCAGTGACGACACTTGCCAGTTGGTCAGCGCACGCTCGCTGTACACATCCTGGTAATCCATCTGGCCCTGCTGCCTTGTGAATGTTGACCTGTTTAAAGGTCTTACATCGGCTGCGGAGAGAGTGATCACACAGTCATCCAGAACAGCTGGTGCTCTCACGCATGTTTCAGTATTATTTGCCGCGAAGCGTAGAAGTAGTTTATCTCGTCTGGTAGGCTCGTGTCACTGGGCAGCTCTCGGCTGTGCTTCCCTTTGTAGTCTGTAATGGTTTGCAAGCCCTGCCACATCCGACGAGCATCAGAGCCGGTGTAGTACGACTCAATCTTAGTACTGTATTGACGCTTTGCCTGTTTGATGGTTCGTCTGAGGGCATAGCGGGATTTCTTATAAGCTTCCGGGTTAGAGTCCCGCTCCTTGAAAGCGGCATCTCTAGCCTTTAGCTCAGTGCGGATGTTGCCTGTAATCCAAGGCTTCTGGTTTGGGTATGTACTGTGGCAAACCTCTTCAAGGTTATGAGCGTTTGTCACAAATTAAGTGGGAAACTGTCACCAAATTACCCCAGAATGAGAGTTCTTTCGAACAGGACAGTACCTGTGTGTTTGTCTCTCCGTCCTGGTCCACCCAGGTCGTAGGCAAGGTCAAGGATAGCAGGGTTCGGTACACGAATCGGGTTCTCAGTAGGTCCAGGTCCAAACGCCAACAGGTAAGTCCAAAACAGTCCAGCTCATACACGGTAAATCCAGCCAATATCTATTGTCTCTTTCTCTACGGTTCATAGATCCTTCCAGCCATCTCTTCCTCTTCCTGGTTTTTCTTGACCCTTTATCTGTGTGTCGGCTCCACCTTCTGAGGGTCCCCCTTGCTTCTGGGACGTGTAGTTTTGGCAGTCGGACATTTTGTGATCTGTAGTTCTGATCGGGGTGGCCATTTTAGTGATCGGGCAGAGCCCGTTTATTAGTTCTGCTCTCACATATCTGCCATTTACCACTCGATCCCCTTCTTTGCCACAGTACGTACGGTCACTGTAGGAACAACGTCATCAATGCACTTATTGATGAAGCCAATGACTGATGTGGTGTACTCCTCAATGCCAAAGAACAAAGAAATGTGGGAGATAATTGAGAAACATCCTCCTTTAACTTGTCACAGCATTCTAATGAGACTTTCATAGAGGGGTGTTGAGTATAAACTTTCCAGAGAACCATTGTGAATGGAAGTCATGCCTATTCTTCAAACATTGACACATTGAATAAACAATCTGAAGCATTCTATCAATTAACACACGCTAGTTTTAAGCGTCTGTTCCAGAAAGGGTAGGTTTAAGGCCCTTTCTTACCAAGTCCTCTCCTCACTCCTGAGTCCTGAAGTAATGCCTTGGCACGTTGAGGAGAAAGTGACACTTTGAGAATGAGGAAACATTGCAGGAAAACATTCAATAACAGATTTATTTTCATCACAGAAAAACTGATAGGCTACTACAGGATTCTCTAGACATGGGATTTCACCAACTATCTTTCTTTCCTCAAACCGTGGCAGAAATGAACTGATTTATAGTGGTGTATGTGGTGTTTGATGGTTTATTTGAATAGGGACAGGTATAAACACATTAATATATTTACTAAACAATAATCTGATGCATTGCACCATAGTGTATAGCTCACACTTGTTTTCAACACCTGACTGGAGGTGTTGATTGTGCTTCTGGAATATCTTGAGTCATTGTCAGCAGTGTAAAGTACTTCATTAAATACTTGAAAGCTTCTGTACTGCACTGTGGCCTCGTGTTTGGGTAGCCCGTGCCATGGTGTGTCTTTGTCCAGCAACCGGCGCAGAGGCTCACAGACTGCTGATAGGTGTGGCATGAACTTTGCAAGAAAGCTGATGAGACGCTGTACTCCTTTTGCATCAGAAGGGTATGGCATGTCGAGGATCACTCTGACTTTGTCAGGGTCCGGCTTCAGGCCTTTGGCCGACAGAATGTGGCCATGGAAGTGGACGTTTTTCATCTTGAACTGCAGCTTCTTCAGGCCAAGACGAAGCTTAACTGAACGGCAGCGCTCCATCAGTGCCAGGAGCTTCACATCGTGGTCGCGTTCTGCTTCTTCGTCTGTGTCACCACAACCACAGCCTACAATCAGGACATCATCGGCGATGGGTTCAATGCCCTTGAGCCCAGCCAGTAATTCGTGCTGCTTGCGTTGGTATACCTCAGGCGCCACTGAGAAGGTAGTCATGAAGCTGCTTTCTTCGTCCAGCTTGCATTGAAGGAATGCATCTCGGGCATCCACCAAGGTGGAAATCCATCCTGTAGTGTCGGCATGATGTAGTGGGATCGTTTCAGTGCTTGGTTCAGACACTTTGGGTCGATGCAGACCCTCAGCTTCTCTGGTTTTTTCACTATGACCATATTGCTGATCCGGTTAGTTGGTTCAGTCACAGATGTGTCGTGTCTTTGGCTATGCCAGATTAATTGCTATGACATGCTATTCTATAAAATAATTTCTCCGTAATTAATATTACCTGATTGAACTAATCAGGTAAATGTAATTAACTAGAGAGGGACACCACAAAATAATATTTATAGAGCTGTTATCTTCCGAATAAACTCTTAAAGATTTAGTAATATTTTACATCCATAGCAGTCACATTAATCGTCATTTTATTCAGTCTCATCTGAAAGTGGTAAATCCTTGGTTATCTGCAAGAATCCTGGCTAACAAGTTGAATCAGCAATACAAAATTGGGTTTAATTATTTATTTACTAAATACCTAACTAATCACACAGAAACACACATACACAATTAAATCATAACTTGATTACAAAGTGCCGTCATAAAGAAAAACGTCCCTAGCGGGCGGAATAGATATGACAGCTTGTTACTGGGACAGGGCCGAAGCTGTGCTATCGTAAATACAGTATCTTATGCATTCTAATTTACCGCCCATTTGAAAAAGGAAAATGCAATAAATATTTACTCTGAGCTGTGCTTCAGTAGGTTGGTGGTAGATGGAAGACCGTATCGCCAACTCGAGTCCTCTGTCCTTTGAAGAATGTCTCTGGTGGTCACTGGATACGTTGGAGTAACGTTGTGTGTAGTAGACGGGATACTCTGACTGTCCTTCCTAACCTACGTTTGTAGCAGCTGTTGCTAACTCAACGGCTAGGAGGTATCACTTCTGTAGTGAATACGAGTTCAAAGTTCATACCATTTACAACCAAAGTCCATGCTGAGGTTGGCTTAGTTCTGTAGTTATTATCTGAACCATTCTGACATCGGATCGTCATCCTAAATGTACCCGGAACAGGAAGTTACATTTTTGTCAATGGCTTTTATAGTGGAGGGAGAGGGGTGTGTCTGAAAAGTTTATAACCCATGTCTCTTCACAGGGGCGGGCCCCTAGTTGAGCAGAAAATCCAAATCTCTCATTTGGAAGCTAAAATTACATTTAATCTCTTCACAAATAATTTCATATTCAAACATTTGAATTAAACAACAATTCCATGTGAATCCGATACCTCTGACGTTTAGACTTTCCACAGTAGAGTTTATGTCATTCTATCATTGATGAGAATGTGTCAGAGGGCAACCGAACTGACATAATATACCTTAAGTACCACCGCATATGTTCAGTTGGTCGGATTACCAGAATATAGTTCATTTCCCCCCACTTCTGATGTTCCCAGAATCTCTATGTTAACCAAGGGGTTTTCTTATGTCACATCAGTTATAGTAGGGAGAGGGAAAAGGGGGGAAAGAGGTATTTATGACTGTCATAAACCTACCCCTAGGCCAACGTCATGACAGTCCCCCCATGTTGGGTTCAATCTTGCGATTAACCTGCATGTTGCAAACCAACATAAAAATGACCGTGGGTTGTCCTGGTTGTGGACCATCGTTGTGGTCCCCCTCTGGTGGTCGACCCGGGTAGGGTGTCTGCAAATGAAGAAGTCTGCTCCATGGCTGGACAGCGGAGGTCCGGATTGGGATCGCCGTTCCGGACCCGTAGTCTGGTCGTCCAGACTGGAAGATCTGGACAGTAACTTAGGCAGATGTTAACAACGCACACACACTCATGAAATATATCATTACATTTCCTCCCAAAAGAGCGGCGTTGTGGCACTAACTGATGGTTGTATGGGGAAGTTGTTTATGGCTCTATCACTTTCTACATGCCGAAGAAAATGAAACAAATTGAATGAAAGCATAAACAAAACAAAATATAGTTATGCCACCTTAACCATCTAATTGGACTGTATTCTATCTACGTCCATGGTCTTGGCAAAATGACCCTATCATGGCATTGTCTAATGTCATATCTAGGGCTCTTCTAATTTGCGGGGTGTTGGTTAGAGTACTATCCTAAGTTGATAACTATATGATACGTCTACAGCTGTAAGGCACTAGTTTTGGGCAGTCTACAGGGATGACCTATGGACTTCTGAGAAGAAAACTGGTGAGTGCTGTAGAGTTAAAGGCCTCAAAATAAGTGTTCAACTTTACTAAGGCTGGTATTTTGCTCGGACCCTTAAGTGATCCTAGCATAAATCCTAATTGGATGTTCCGTTGTACATGTGCGTTTATGCATACGCAAGCACACATGTCAAGGGAAGGAAACCAAGTATCCTGGCAGATTACAACTTGTTCAGAATGAGTCTGACGTAGTCAGGTAATTTTCAGGTCAATGCCTGGAGGTCAGTCAGAATTGGTGTCGAGGGAGTCTGTAGTGGTTTTACTACCAGTCACTGTCTTCCACTATTGTAGTGGAGGTAGGTATGAAGAAGTATACTTCATAGCTATGTTATCCAGGGAGGAGCTAACCTCATGACGGAAGTATTAGACCAGTCGTACGTGGTGTGATCGTGGTTCCTGACTTCTAATAACTTTTCTCCTGAACGGAGGGTTCTATTTATTAGTGGCGTGTGTAACCATTGGAAGAGTGCAATGGAGATTCCCTTCCCCGCGTTGCACTCTGAGTGACTCCTATGTTGCTATTATCAATAGCAATTTAACTTGTGAGGTTACTAATCCTCTTACTGAGTGTTGCTGGGCTGACTGTGGTATTGGTACTGGTACTCAAGGGGTCCAGTCGTCCTACCGATTTATTCTGAAATGTTATCCTACAGGAATACATGATTAGAGCATTTTACTAGTTGTCTTGTAGCGACTACTACACATGGCAAGGAATGATTATTGTTGCCATTTGTTTTGGAGGTGGACAAGTCCACTGGACTTCCTTTACGACCAGTGTGGTACACCTTAGTACTATCTTAGACGTGTTCTAAGATAATCCCCGTCTAGGGGCCTGTCTGCTCCTCACTGTTCTCAAAGGGGAATTTACAACTAGATTTGATTTATGCTCTGGCGGCCTCGTACGGTGTTGTCCGTAGTCTCGACCCCCCCACCGGCCTCGATAAGGCTCATCATGGGTCTGGGCTACTATTCCCCCCCTTTGTGTCTCGGGACCCCCCCACCAGCATGTGGTGTTAGTATCCGAGGCGCAAACGAAAGGTTCGGACACCTATGTACGAGTTGTCAGTGGCCGCGTTATTATGAGAATATCTGCAACCTTTCAACCAAATCTCCTGGTGTTTGTGCTTCAACACCCTCAGTGGCTGTCGAGGTCTGTCAGTCACCACCACGTCCGCGTGTGGCAACCTCTTCAGTACCTGCGAACTGAGACGAGGATATCGGTCTGTGATATCGCAAAGTGTTTCACCAGTGGGAGTCATCGGGTCAGTTGCTGGACTGACACCATCAGTGTCATTGTAAGGGTTGACAGTCCCCCACAAAGCGGAAGGTGTGTCATCGGAAGCAGAGTATACTCTGCGCATCAATGTTTTTCTTGCTGAGACGGCCGCAGTGCTTGCGGAAGTGTCCGAAGGGCAAGAGAAGTTCATCTCAACTACCGTATTGCATGACTGCAAGGAGGAGGGAAGTAGCTCATTCACAGAGACAGCTGGCTCGAAAACATGAAAAGAATTGTCAATCAGATTGGCTGATGGAATGTGTTGAGATATCGTAATATCTCCTTGGATCGGATTCTGCACCAAGTGTTTTTTAAACATCTTTTTCCCAAGGGGTGCTTTCGACAGATACCCCTCGTGAATGACTGCGTTGCAGCTAGCGTTAGGGAAAGACAGTGTGGTTGGTGGAGAAGGCACGGTAGCCTGTGACCATACCTGGTTGGTTTTCCAATCCATCAATGGGAGTAACCGATCCATCAAGTCTGTTCCAAGTAGCAGGGGTACCGTTTCGAGGCTAGTAACATACACAGGGTGGACGAGCGATACGTCCTTGAAGTGTAGTTTCAGCATGACTCTCAATGTGAGAGGCGAGGTAGTCTGAGTGACCCCTCGAAGTGTAGTATCGCATCGTTCCACTTTTAACCAACGTTTAGTTGGCTTCAAAGCCCTTTTTAGATCATCAAACTATGTTTGAGAGATGAGTGATATTGTCGCACCCGAATCAATTAGCGCATGACAAGTTAAGCAGTCCTCCAGGACTGTTTCCAGGTATAGTCGTTTCGATTCGTGTTTAGTGGACATATTCCCCACAAAGTGGAGTGGTCTTTCGCAACAACGTGATGTGTCAATTCAAATCCACTAAAATAGCCGTACCCAACGGTATTCTCAACTGAGCCTCCCCTATATCCACGGCCGTTTTTTCTAAAAAGAACAACCTAAAACTAGAGAGAAAAAAATCATTTTACGATTTTGAGTGGGCTTGGCTTTAACGAAGCGTTTGACCTTTTTCTTCGCAACCTTTGTATCAGAGTTTATAGACAAAGCCCGTGGGCTTGTTTCTTGGTCAATCGGGCCCTGGATAGGGTCTCGAGTGAAAGCAGGAGGGATTTGAATTTTAACGTCCTTGCTATGGGTGTTAATTCCTGCGGACCTGGAGTCCGGTAATTCCCTGTCTAGTCCTTGTGACTTATCTTTTACCCTTTTCTCAAATGTTTCTCGCTTTAGTTCTTCACGTAGTGGAACTTCTGGAGAACATTGGTCTACGTTTTGATCATCCTTCAACCCTTTGTTACCCTTGTGCTCTGACACTTTGTGTGGGTTGGGTGCAGGAACGTAGTGAACAGGTCGATTGTAGCGGTAGTCGTTTTGATGGCGACGTGCTTTACAGTTATTTCGACCGCGGAGGTTATTGGAATCATGGTTTCGTGGTAGAAACTGTTGTTGTGCGTCGTCTCTTAACGCTCCAATACCTGATAATGCACCCTCTGACTGGAGTGAGTGCTCCTGGTCAAACTTCAAAACCGAGTGGTCAGGGCTCTTGGCATTGCGAGCTTTTGATGCCTCAAAAGCTGTGCTTGCAAGCTCTCTGAGTTGTAAGATAGACAAGCCAATGTGGGCTGCAGGGCCCAAGTAGGTAATGAAGGTGGGATACATGTTCGACAGGAACATTTGTTTAAATGGTAACAGGTCTTCCATACCTGTTTCAGTGAGTAGGCCAAAGTATGCTGAACGAAGCCTATGATAGTAAGCTTGTGGGTGTTCATTCCGAGCTTGTTTGACCGTGTTAGCCAGTGAGCTATCGTGTTTGCGAGTTGCAGAACCACTGAATTCTAATTTCAAAGCTGTGGCAAGTTTAGCGTAGTCATTTAGCACGTGTTGCTGTTGTAGGCGAATGAACCTTGTCACGTGTCTATTCGACGTTCGCTTCAACAGGTAAACCCTGTCAGAACCCATAGCGTTCGGGTAGCCATCCAACGCGTCCTCTATGTCAGCTAGGAACGTCTCAGTATTGTTTGGCTGACCTGGAACGGGGTCAAAGGTGGGGAAATACTTGACAAGTTTGTCAAGGTATTCCGCGTCAAGCGGGCAGAGAGGGTGGGCTTTATCCTGTGGGGAAAGTGGGGCCAAAAGGCCAAGAGGAGAAGCCAAGCTTTGGCCTTGTTGGCCAAGACGCGCCATATTACTCAGTGCCGAATGGCCAAGCGGAGAAGACTGGGGGACACCTGACGGAGGCAATGTCTGAAACCTATCGTCTTCACTCCTTTGAGTACCGGGCTCCGGTTGCTTGGATGGATAGTCACGCTGTAGAGCGTGACCCTTCTGGACTTCCTCCAGATGGTACCTAAGGGTGGTATTCTGCTGCATTGCAGAGTCCACTTGAGCGCTTAGAGTACTGATTTTGGACACGTGAGTGTCGCACTTGCTCTTTTCAGTCTCAAACTTATCTGTCATGGCTTGCAGATAGAGGTCTTGAGTACGGAGCGAGAGATTCAGTGATGACATTTCTTCCGCTTGCTTAGAAATCAAGATTTCCATCTTCATCACCCGAGTTCTCTCATCATTCATTTGGTCAGCGACTTCAATGAGTTCTGCTGATTTGTCATCCAACTTCGTCATTGTGTTCATCAACTGATCGTCTTTGGTCTGCAGAATTTTGAGTAGAACCGTGTTACTCTGAGTAACGTTCAACAAAACTGCCTGCATGTTATCAAATTGCGCGCTCCTATTTGTAGATAACTCAACAGATTTATCTAGTTTGGAGTGGACTACCTCGTATTTAGTTTTGGCTAATTCGAGTTATTCCTGGAGACAACGATTTTGTTGAAGAGTTTGTGCTCGTTCATCGTCATAAGTATTTGCAATTACTTTCAATTGTTCAGATTTCAAGCGCAGTTCCTCGACTAGCAGAATGTTTTCATTTCCTGCTTTTGTCAATAGTTGCTCAGTTCTCTCCACCTGTCCCCTCATGCTAGCCATGACTGGCACGTGCTTCAGCTGTGCACGGTGGTATTGAACCGATGCCACATTTTTATGGCGATACATCAGTGCAAAAGTGGGGAGAACCGTCACAAAGTCTGCGTTTGATGGTTGATTTTGGAGAGCATTCGCAATTTCGGCTGTTTTTTCGCTAATGGCATAATTAGGGTTGGTATCGCTGCTGAGGTCAGCGATCAATCCTTTTATGGGTGGAGGTTCACTACTTAGCGGAGGAGTGGTGACCACCTCCTTTGATAGCTTGCACATTATTAGAAAAATTTAGAGGAAAAAATGTTCCCTAAATTTATTCAAAGTTTGGTATTCATTGGAAGCTGCAAAGACCAGTTTAATCTATTTATAGATGTTGACGAACTACCGGTACTGTACCAGTAATGTGGAAGTTGGACGTGAATTAATTTACAAAAGCAAATTGAATTAATTAATCAATGCCAATGATTAATCCTACCTGTGTAGGCTATCTGGGTATTAAACTTTAATTAACATGAGATGTGGCTTCATCTAGGTTAATATGAGAGGTTTAAAAGTGTCTCATTTGATTGGAAGAACATTAAATTATGTTCAACAATTTAACTTATTAAATTGATGAGACGATAATCCATACAATCTCTGTTGATTGGATATCATAAGTGTAAACAGTAGACCAAATGTTGGGCACATTCGACACTGTGGCACTTCTCCCTAAGGCCGAAACCACATGGGATTCCCACTGGGGCGGGGCTTCTGTCACTACTGGATTACTGAATGGGTTTTGAAAAACCCAAATTTTACTGATTAATCAATTTAATGATAAATCAAACCTGTATAGGCAATTTGTGAATTAAACTTTAATTAACCTGAGAAGTTGCTTCATCTAGATTAGTTTGGAAAAAGTTTGCAATGTCTTATTTAGAGAACTCAACAATTTGGATGTTATTTAAAATATCTATTTCAGAATGTAAATGGCCAGATTTACACTTATTAGTTCAATTGGATAAGACATTGATATTCGTCTGGATATCATAAGTAATGACTTGAATGTGACCTGAATAATTCTTCATGAACGAATATACTGGGCACACTTCAGCGGTCACTGATTTCACACGCTGAAATAAAACGGAACTACCCGGGGCGGAACTTCTGTTCCGCGAGGCGGAGGAATTTCAACGTGGCACCAGAAAAAAATGCTATTTTCCCTTGTTAGCTTTAGCACCTCGTGCCAGCTAACCCTCCTTTGTGCCTGAAAATGTAGCACGTAGGATTCCCTTGGCAGGGAAAAGGTTTTACTTATAACGTATTATGTTCAAACCCTTTTCGGCGTTTTTTGACGATGTTTTAACCGGAACACGCGGCAAACACGAAATGCACCGTGGTCTCCTCGCGTGGAATCGCGAGGGAGAGAGAGATATAATTATCGCTGGTCGAGCTATATCTCCTGAATTTCAATCGGCTGGCTCTTTGTCCTCGCTCGAGAAATTAATAATGACCTCGCCTACCCGCGTATGAAACGCGCCAGGCAGAAATAGCCCTGCGTTTGGCCAAACGCTCTATTTCTCAGATTTCTATAATTAGCTTTCTCAGCCTCTAACAAGAAATGTATTCGCTTACGTTATCCACTGACTGCGTCAGAGAACAACACGGCGGCGGGGGAATCTTCAGCACACACACCCAACAATGCTTGTCTATCACTCCAAAAATGTGTTTAATAAACTTGGTATATTATGGAATCTGCTTTTCAATTTTATACAGGCTGAATCAAAATGAAAGCGTCATTCTATCTTAGATTCCTCACAGGGGGCACCAATATGTCGCGTCTTTGGCTATGCCAGATTAATTGCTATGACATGCTATTCTATAAAATAATTTCTCCGTAATTAATATTACCTGATTGAACTAATCAGGTAAATGTAATTAACTAGAGAGGGACACCACGAAATAATATTTATAGAGCTGTTATCTTCCGAATAAACTCTTAAAGATTTAGTAATATTTTACATCCATAGCAGTCACATTAATCGTCATTTTATTCAGTCTCATCTGAAAGTGGTAAATCCTTGGTTATCTGCAAGAATCCTGGCTAACAAGTTGAATCAGCAATACAAAATTGGGTTTAATTATTTATTTACTAAATACCTAACTAATCACACAGAAACACACATACACAATTAAATCATAACTTGATTACAAAGTGCCGTCATAAAGAAAAACGTCCCTAGCGGGCGGAATAGATATGACAGCTTGTTACACAAAGAAAAGGGGCTGAGTTTTAGTGAAAGGGCGGGAGACTGGGACAGGGCCGAAGCTGTGCTATCGTAAATACAGTATCTTATGCATTCTAAATTACCGCCCATTTGAAAAAGGAAAATGCAATAAATATTTACTCTGAGCTGCACTTCAGTAGGTTGGTGGTAGATGGAAGACCGTATCGCCAACCCGAGTCCTCTGTCCTTTGAAGAATGTCTCTGGTGGTCACTGGATACGTTGGAGTAACGTCGTGTGTAGTAGACGGGATACTCTGACTGTCCTTCCTAACCTACGTTTGTAGCAGCTGTTGCTAACTCAACGGCTAGGAGGTATCACTTCTGTAGTGAATACGAGTTCAAAGTTCATACCATTTACAACCAAAGTCCATGCTGATGTTGGCTTAGTTCTGTAGTTATTATCTGAACAATTCTGACATCGGATCGTCATCCTAAATGTACCCGGAACAGGAAGTTACATTTTTGTCAATGGCTTTTATAGTGGAGGGAGAGGGGTGTGTCTGAAAAGTTTATAACCCATGTCTCTTCACAGGGGCGGGCCCCTAGTTGAGCAGAAAATCCAAATCTCTCATTTGGAAGCTAAAATTACATTTAATCTCTTCACAAATAATTTCATATTCAAACATTTGAATTAAACAACAATTCCATGTGAATCCGATACCTCTGACGTTTAGACTTTCCACAGTAGAGTTTATGTCATTCTATCATTGATGAGAATGTGTCAGAGGGCAACCGAACTGACATAATATACCTTAAGTACCACCGCATATGTTCAGTTGGTCGGATTACCAGAATATAGTTCATTTCCCCCCACTTCTGATGTTCCCAGAATCTCTATGTTAACCTGTTGAGGATGGGGGCGCTGTTGAGACTATTTATGCTAATTGGGTAATTTTTGAAACGGCTTCCCACAAAATCCTTGATCGTACAATATGCATATTATTATTATTATTGGATAGAAAACAGTCTATAGTTTCTATAGGAGTTGAAATTTTGTCTCTAAGTGGAACAGAGCCCATTCTACAGCAATTTCCCTGACATGGATTCAGATTTCAGAAATGTTGGCCACTGTTCTGAAGTCAGTTAAAAGGGCACTGTTATTGCTATGACTGTACGGACACTTCTTACGTCTTCCCCTGGAGGCCTTTACGTGATGACGATTCCAATGGGGTCGATTGCGCGTTCACAGGCCCTATAAATCAAAAAACCCTGTAGCTAGCAAGTCTTTTCTTGGTGCGTCACGCGCGTGGAGGACACCGACCCTCTCCTGTTCCAAGCGTTAGTTTAGCCTGTTATATTTCTCCGGTCATCTTTTCACTCGTTATAGGAGTTAAAAACATCATAAGGTAGTTAATTTAAAGCGTTTTATAGCAATTTATATCCGTTTAGTGCGATTTTGGGACATTTATTTTTGAAACGATGTGAATAGCTGGGCACGCTTTTCAGTTCATCCCGAACGCAGTTGGCATTTCCACATGGCAAGAGGACAGCTTTCCACCAAAAGACGATTACTCCCAAGAAAGGATCCTTTGCCCAAGATACTGATGGAAGAACAGCTCAAGGTAGGACATTTTTATTATGATAAATCGTGTTTCTGTCGAAACATTTTAGTGGCTTAGGACGCCATGTTTTTTGACGTAGCTTCGCTTGGCGCAAACTGTATTGAAAAGTAAGGATAAATAAAAAAATGTAATTCCGCAATTGTATTAAGAATTAAATTGTCTATCAATCCCTGTCCACCCTATATTTTTTAGTCACGTTTATGAGTATTTATGTATAAGAGTAGATCACTGTCTAAGTGGCGCAAGGACATTTTCTGATCAGCTTGTCTACATTTCACATTGTCTAACCATGATTTTGGTGGCTAAATATAAACATTTGCGATCAAACTCTATATGGATTGTGTAATATGATGTTACAGGAGTGTCATCGGAAGAATTCTGAGAAGGTTAGTGAAAAAATTAATATCTTTTGGCGATGTTGACTTTTATCGCTCACTTAGGCTAGAATCAATGCTGGGCTGCTATGTGCTATGTGCTATGCAAATATAACGATTAATTGTGTTTACGCTGTAAGACACTTAGAAAATCTGAAATATTGTCTGTATTCACAGTTTTTCTATTTTCTATTCCATTTGTGACGGTGGGTGCAATTGTAACCTATGCCATCTACCTGAAATATGCACTTTTATCTAACAAAACCTATCCCATACCATAAATATGTTATCAGACTGTCATCTAATGAGTTTTTTTGTTGGTTAGGGGCTATAAATATCTTAGTTTAGCCGAATTGGTGATGGCTACTGGTGTTGGTGGACAAATAAAAGATGGTGGATTATGCTAATGTGTTTTTAGGTAATAGATGTACATCTTTACATATTGTGTCTTCCCTGTAAAACATTTTAAAAATCGGACATGTTGACTGGATTCACAAGATCTGTGTCTTTCATTAGCTGTATTGGACTTTAACCTGTCTAGGATCAGCGTGGCGCTAGCGGCACACCCCCCCCCCCCCCCACTGAAAAACCAGTGCCGCGAAATTCAAAAAAAATATTTTTTTAAAATATTTAACTTTCACACATTAAAGTCCAATACAGCTAATGAAAGACACAGATCTTATGAATCCAGTCAACATTTCCGATTTTTAAAATGTTTTACAGGGAAGACACAATATGTAAAGATGTACATCTATTACCTAAAAACACATTAGCATAATCCACCATCTTTTATTTGTCCACCAACACCAGTAGCCATCACCAATTCGGCTAAACTAAGATATTTATAGCCCCTAACCAACAAAAAAACTCATTAGATGACAGTCTGATAACATATTTATGGTATGGGATAGGTTTTGTTAGAAAAAAGTGCATATTTCAGGTATATGGCATAGTTTACAATTGCACCCACCATCACAAATGGACTAGAATAATTACAATGAGCAACGTGTTTACCTAACTACTAATCATCAAACAT
The DNA here is from genome assembly GCF_029448725.1 of Salvelinus fontinalis. NCBI lineage: Eukaryota > Metazoa > Chordata > Actinopteri > Salmoniformes > Salmonidae > Salvelinus > Salvelinus fontinalis. The sequence goes on along the minus strand of NW_026600211.1, from coordinate 31,648 downwards.
TTCGTAAAAATACACAGCATACACGAATCGAAAGACACAGATCCTGTGAATACAGACAATATTTCAGATTTTCTAAGTGTCTTACAGCGAAAACACAATAAATCGTTATATTAGCTTAGCACATAGCAATTAGCAGCCCAGCATTGATTCTAGCCAAAGTGAGCGATAAAAGTCAACATCGCCAAAAGATATTAATTTTTTCACTAACCTTCTCAGAATTCTTCCGATGACACTCCTGTAACATCACATTACAACATGCATATACAGTTTGATCGAAAATGTTTATATTTAGCCACCAAAATCATGGTTAGACAATGTGAAATGTAGACAAGCTGGTAAAGAAAACGTCCTTGCGCCACTTAGACAGTGATCTACTCTTATACATAAATACTCATAAACGTGACTAAAAAATATAGGGTGGACAGGGATTGATAGACAATTTAATTCTTAATACAATTGCGCTATTACATTTTTTAATTTATCCTTACTTTTCAATACAGTTTGCGCCAAGCGAAGCTACGTCAAAAAACATGGCGTCCTAAGCCACTAAAATGTTTCGACAGAAACACGATTTATCATAATAAAAATGTCCTACCTTGAGCTGTTCTTCCATCAGTATCTTGGGCAAAGGATCCTTTCTTGGGAGAAATCGTCTTTTGGTGGAAAGCTGTCCTCTTGCCATGTGGAAATGTCAACTACGTTCGGGATGAACTGAAAAGCGTGCCCAACTTTTCACATCGTTGCAAAAATAAATGTCCCAAAATCGCACTAAACGGATATAAATTGCTATAAAACGCTTTAAATTAACTACTTTGTGATGTTTGTAACTCCTATAACGAGTGAAAAGATGACCGGAGAAATATAACAGGCTAAACTAACGCTTGGAACAGGAGAGGGTCGGTGTCTTCCACGCGCGTTACGCAGCAAGAAAAGACTTGCTAGCTAAAGGTTTTTTTCATTTGTAGGGCCTGTGAACGAGCAATCGAGCCCGTTGGAATCGTCATCACGTAAAGGCATCCAGGGGAAGACGTAAGAAGTGTCCGTATAGTCATAGCAACGACAGTGCCCTTTTAAATGACTTCAGAAAAGTGGCCAACGTTTCTCAAATCTGACTCCATGTCAGGGAAATTGCTGTAGAATGGGCTCTGTTCCACTTAGAGACAAAATTTCAACTCCTATAGAAACTATAGACTGTTTTCTATCCAATAATAATAATAATATGCATATTGTACGATCAAGGATTTTGTGGGAAGCCGTTTAAAAAATTAGCCACATTAGCATAAATAGTCTAAACAGCGCCCCCATCCCCAACAGGTTAATGTGTGAAAGTTAAATATTTAAAAAATATATTTTTTTTGAATTTCGCGGCACTGGTTTTTCAGTGGGGGGGGGGGGGGTGTGCCGCTAGCGCCACGCTGATCCTAGACAGGTTAACCAAGGGGTTTTCTTATGTCACATCAGTTATAGTAGGGAGAGGGAAAAGGGGGGAAAGAGGTATTTATGACTGTCATAAACCTACCCCTAGGCCAACGTCATGACAGATGTCATGTGGCCATCGGCCTCATACTTGTCCAACTAGGCCTTCACAGCCACTTTCATTGCAATGGGCACATTGTGAGTAGTACACTGGACTGGAGTGATGCTCTCATCCACTTCAAAGTGTACCTCCCCAGGCACTGATTCAACGGGCATGTTGAATACATCGTCATATCTGCTGAGTAGTTGTTCTTTGGACAGGGGTCCATGATGGACATGATCCACAATGTGCAGGTCATTTGGTACAGTGAACTGCATCAGTCCCAGGCGTTCGCATGTAGAGCCTGAGAGGAGAGAATGTTGACTCACTAAACCCTAGCTTTGTTTGTAAATGATGTCTTAGTGTTTGAGCGTGCCCCTGGCTATCTGTAAATATTTTTTTTAAACTAGAAAATGGTGCAGTCTGGTTTGCTTAATATAAGGAATTTGAAATTATTCAATTATTCAACTTTTACTTTTGATACTTAAGTATATTTTAGCAATTACATTTACTTTTGATACTTAAGTATATTTAAGACAAAATATATATATATATATATATATATATATATATATATATATATATATATATATATATATATATATATATATATATATACATATTTTATTTTTTACTCAAATAGGATTTTACTGGGTGACTTTTACTTTAGCCATTTTTTATTAAGGTATCTTTCCTTTTACTCAAGTATGACATTTGGGTACTTTTCCACCACTGTCATTGTAACTATCATGTACATTTCAGTCGCAGTTGGTCAAATTTTATGTACAGTGGACACCACCCATTTCCTCATCCTTATTACTCCACCCCCTTCACCTGAGCAGGGATATAAGGCCAGAGCTGCTTCATCACCGCACAACTGCAACCTGCCACTGAACCTGCAATTCACCTCTACAATCTACTGCTCCTAAATACTTGTAATTTCCTTAAAGAACTTGAGGTAACTCTTACTTTAACATGTGTGTTTTTTCATTTATGTACAGGGAACGGCCACAGTTAAATTAGGTCTTAATGAGATGCATTTCCATTACTTTTGTGTATTATTTAGTTGTTTTTTACATTTGTCATTTAGAACTGAAATGATCAATTCTCATTATAAAAATGCTAGTTTAAGCACATTTTCTCTCTCTCTCTCTCTCTCTCTCTCTCTCTCTCTCTCTCTCTCTCTCTCTCTCTCTCTCTCTCTCTCTCTCTCTCTTTCTTTTAATTCCTTTTTTGTCTAAATGTGTTTTGCTCCTTCCTGTTTGTGTGGGTGTTTACTATAGAGGCAGACTTTGCCACTATAATAAACTGCAGCAAATAAACAATATAAATCCTCTCTTTCAGAATCATGAGTATGAACTACATGAGCACCGAGAGGATTCTGCTGAAAGGGGACTACCTCCTCTCCAACAATGGACAATTTAAAGCTATCTTTCAGGTACAATAGTTAGTGAAACACTTACATTTCAATTATATTAACATTAGATATCTGGTCTGCAACTTTTTTTTATCTTAGAAAATTATATTTTGTAGGGATGTAACGATTCACGCTGTGATCAGACCGACAGTATCATTAAATCAATGCTATGTAATAAATTCTGTAGTCAAACTTTAATTATATATTTCAAAAATGTTTAATGGATATGTGTGCAACAAAAGTTCAACATTCACCTTCTGCTACCATTAACGTCAAGCCGTCTACACATACCGTTTGATGCATAAATTCGATAAATCCAACATATGCAACACACAGAATGCACTGCAACTGCCTCTGCAACGCAATGCTGCAAGGCAAACGCAGCGTTCCATTGGAAATTATGTTGCATATGTTGGATTTATCACATGTATGCATCAAACGGTATGTGTAGACGCTTGATATTAATGGTAGCAGAAGGTGAATGTTGAACTTTTGTAGCACACATATCGTGATGACGCTGCGTACTATTTGCGCAACAATGCTATAGGTGTGATAGAGTCCTGTTGGTCTGATCAAGACGTGACCGATAGGCCTATGCAGTGGTCCCAATATTTATTAAGATATAACTGCAGCGGTCCGCGGACCCAAAACCGATCCAAATGTAGAATGCATTGGTCAGAAAATCGATTCAAACCTTTACGAATAGCTGCTTCACGGACAATTTCTGCTCATATTACTTTCTTTCTACCTTCCGAAAACTCCTCATCTTATGCAACAGCTGGTGCGTCCACTCCTCAGTGTGGAACTAAGCATGTATCTTAGTTGACAGTCATTGACCTACAAGTCAATTTGCATGCTGAAAAACCCCAGGGAATATCAGTAACCTACTCAAACTGCACAAAGTGCCAAGCTTTGCACGCTGCCCAGCTTTGCGCGCTGCCAACGCAACGTAGGTGGCCTGTTCTTAAACGCCTTGATCACACCGACAGTTTTTTGCGCAAAATGATAAGCAGCATCATTTGAATGAGTGCAACAAAAGTTCAACATACACCTTCTGGTACCATTAACGTCAAGCCGTGTTCGCATACAGTTTGACGCATACACATATACACCACAAATAAAGCACTGCAACTGCCTCTGTAACTCAATGCTGCAAGGCAAAGGCAGCATTCCATTGTAAATTAATGTACTTCTGGTGTACCAAAATGCAATGACACTGTTGGTATGATCCTCATTTGATCTTGCACTTCTGTGCAATAGGGTCTAATTGTAGACCACAATTCGGGGCGTTCCTTGATATCAGGAAACGCCTGTCGGTATCTGCCATTGATCAGACCATCGATATTAGGAAATACCCATTGGTGCCTGTCATTGGTCTGTCCATTGGTGTCTGTCATTGGTCTGTCCATTGGTGCCTGTCATTGGTCTGTCCATTGGTGTCTGTCATTGGTCTGTCCATTGGTGCCTGTCATTGGTCTGTCCATTGGTGCCTGTCATTGGTCTGTCCATTGGTACCTGTCATTGGTCTGTCCATTGGTGCCTGTCATTGGTCTGTCCATTGGTACCTGTCATTGGTCTGTCCATTGGTACCTGTCATTGGTCTGTCCATTGGTACCTGTCATTGGTCTGTCCATTGGTACCTGTCATTGGTCTGTCCATTGGTACCTGTCATTGGTCTGTCCATTGGTACCTGTCATTGGTCTGTCCATTGGTACCTGTCATTGGTCTGTTCCTGCACTGTCCCACGTTGTTTATTGCAAAGAGACTTACAGATTTCCAATGTTTGAAAAGTTAATAATTTTAAAGTAATTTTTTATATATTTTTTTTATTCAACCTTTTTTTGCCATTTGTGCACTGCCCTCTGGTACTCCCAAACATGTCCAGTTGAGATACAGCCTGGATGCTTTAATGCTTTACATAGGATCAGATTCTTCTTCTTTTTTATTACTTTGACTGTCAGTGGATGGATGCATTTTGTACCGCCATGAAACAGCACTAATAAACTTGACATTATTGTATTGCATAGCCTACAACAGACATATTAGACTGTACAAAGTCAATTACACAGTTAACAGTAATAAAGTTTATTGAACAACCATTCAAAGTTAAAAACATTACAACAGTCTAACATTGACAAAACTAAATTAAAATTAGACCGTGTGTGTGAATTTCCGGCAAAGTGAGAGGCTATAACTCTGGTGCCTTCAGCTCTCCTCAGCTGAACCTTCATCTCGAAGCATGATCTTTATTCTCTACTATATATATACACATACACACACTACCGTTCAAAAGTTTGGGGTCACTTAGAAATGTCATTGTTTTTGAAAGATAAGCACATTTCTTGTCCATTAAAATAACATCAAATTGATCAGAAATACAGTGTAGACATTGTTAATGTTGTAAATGACTATTGTAGCTGGAAACAACAGATTTTTTCATGGAATATCTACGTAGGCGTACAAAGGCCCATTATCAGCAACCATCACTCCTGTGTTCCAATGGCACATTGTGTTAGCTAATCCAGGTTTATCATTTGAAAAGGCTAATTGATCATTAGAAAACCCTTTTTCAATTATGCTATTATGAAAACTGTTGTTCTGATTCAAGAAGCAATAAAACTGGCCTTCTTTAGACTAGTTGAGTATCTGGAGCATCAGCATTTGTGGGTTCGATTACAGGCTCAAAATGGCCAGAAACAAAGAACTTTCTTCTGAAACTCGTCAGTCTATTATTGTTCTGAGAAATGAAGGCTATTCCACGTGATAAATTGCCAAGAAACTAAAGATCTCAAAACTGAAGATCTCGAGGCATCTGTTTTTTCTCTAAGTAAGAAAAGCTATTCAAGAATTGACTACATTTCTTTCTCTCCAAAAATGCATTCAACAATTTACTGGATAAAACAAATTGTGATGGCGTGATATTGATCATTCTGATTAATTACACCAACAGAAAAATACACTTAGAAACAGTAGTTGGAGAATCATCAGCGGGCATCTTCTGGATCCGAAATGTATTAAATACCTAATTAAAACCTTTACCATTACAAATGTAGACATAGAGGACTTAGAAAAGCCAACCGCTGATATAATTTGGTATGCCTTTCAGGTGTACATTGGCACGGCAAGTAGCCCAGTGTGTCACGTTCTGACCTTAGTTCTTTTGTTATTTCTTTGTTTTAGTATGGTCAGGGCATGAGTTGGGTGGGTTATCTATGTTTGTGTTTCTATGTTGGGTTTTTCGTTTGGCCTGATATGGTTCTCAATCAGAGGCAGGTGTTTGTCATTGTGTCTGATTGGGAACCATATTTAGGGAGCCTGTTTTCTGTTGTGTTTTGTGGGTGGTTGTCTTCCGTGTCTGTGTGTTCCACACGGAACTGTTTCGGTTTAGTTCGTTCTCTTTATTGTTTTGTATTTTCAGTGTTCAGTTTTGTTCTATTAAAATTCATAATGAACACTTACCACGCTGCGCTTTGGTCCTCCTCTCTTTCTCCCAACGAAGATCGTTACACAGTGGTTAAAGCGTTGGGCCAGTAACCGAAAGGTTGCTAGATCGAATCCCCTAGCTGTCAAGGTAAAAATCTGTCGTTCTGCCCCTGAACAAGGCAGTTAACCAACTGTTTCTAGGCTGTCATTGTAAATAAGAATGTGTTCTTAACTGACTTGCCTAGTTAAATAAAATGTAAAAAACATTAGGGGAATGATAATCTCAAACTCTGCAAAAAGTTACATCTGATTTTAAAATGAAAGAAAAATAAATCACAATCTTAGAAATAGCCCATAAAAAAATCTTTACAAGGTAAAGAAGAAAATAACATTTCTGAATTTAAGCAGGAAAACGATCTTTTACTTTTGAAGAGAGTCAACAACTCAAATAAAGCATACTGCTTAATGGCAAATAAGCCTGGTAAATATCTCACAAAACGAATAAACGCTAAACCAGTTATAATTGTAAAAGATAAAGATGCAAATGAATGTTAATTAGAAACAACAACGCAATTAATGACAATTTTAAAAGCTTATACATCAGAATTAAAACAGTTGGACAAATCCTATAGCCTTCTTAGACTCAACAACCCTGAAGTAATTATCAGCAGACGAAAAATAAATCACTAAAAACAAAGACCACCAAAAAAGAAATATTAGATGCTTTTAAAACATTAGCGTAGAGAAAAAGCACCAGGAATGGACAGCTTTCTCATAGAATTACCTGCTGAATGGACTTACAATATATTTTATTTTTATTGTCCAGGTTCACGATCAGAAATAGTTTTGGTAGTTTTTCTTTAAACAATCAGTGTATATTAGGGATGTGCATCTTTCCCGTTTAAGACGATTCCATTACGTAGGCCTATCTAGATACATGGGCTCCGATATGACACATAAATTTTGTTTTAGTTTGAAACGATACGGATTGATTAGAGAACGAATTGATGAGATTCAGTTCGATGCGATATGATTCGATGCACTAACATTTGTTGCATAAACACATTAATTTCCCATTCTAAATGAATATCTGCTGCTGATTGAGATCATGAGCTAGATTTTTTATTTTTTTATTTTTATTTCACCTTTATTTAACCAGGTAAGCTAGTTGTGAACAAGTTCTCATTTACAACTGCGACCTGGCCAAGATAAAGCAAAGCAGTGCAACACAAACAACAACACAGAGTTACACATGGAATAAACAAGCATACAGTCAATAACACAATAGAAAAAAAGTCTATATACATTGTGTGCAAATGGCATAAGGAGGCAAGGCAAAAAAATAGGCCATAGTAGTGAAGTAATTACAATTTAGTAGATTAACACTGGAGTGATAGATAAGCAGATGATGATGTGCAAGTAGAAATACTGGTGTGCAAAAGAGCAGAAAAGTAAATAAAAACAATATGGGGATGAGGTAGGTAGATTAGGTGGGCTATTTACAGATGGACCATGTACAGCTGCAGTGATCGGTTAGCTGCTCAGATAGCTGATGTTTAAAATTAGTGAGGGAAATAAAATTCTCCAGCTTCAGCGATTTTTGCAATTCGTTCCAGTCACTGGCAGCAGAGAACTGGAAGGAAAGGCGGCCAAATAGGGGTGTTGGCTTTGGGGATGACCAGTGAGATATACCTACTGGAGCGCGTGCTACGGGTGGGTGTTGTTATCGTGACCAGTGAGCTGAGATAAGGTGGAGCTTTACCTAGCATAGACTTATAGATGACCTGGAGCCAGTGGGTCTGGCGACGAATATGTAGCGAGGGCCAGCCGACTAGAGCATACAGGTCGCAGTGGTGGGTGGTATAAGGGGCTTTGGTAACAAAACGGATGGCACTGTGATAGACTGCATCCAGTTTGCTGAGTAGAGTATTGGAAGCTATTTTGTAGATGACATCGCCGAAGTCGAGGATCAGTAGGATAGTCAGTTTTACTAGGGTAAGTTTGGCGGCGTGAGTGAAGCAGGCTTTGATGCGAAATAGCATGCCGATTCTAAATATTATGTTGTATTGGAGATGTTTGATATAAATCTGGAAGGAGAGTTTATAATCTAGCCAGACACTTACAGTGGGGAGAACAAGTATTTGATACACTGCCGATTTTGCAGGTTTTCCTACTTACAAAGCATGTAGAGGTCTTTCATTTTTATCATAGGTACACTTCAACTGTGAGAGACGGAATCTAAAACAAAAATCCAGAAAATCACATTGTATGATTTTTAAATAATTAATTTGCATTTTATTGCATGACATAAGTATTTGATCACCTACCAACCAGTAAGAATTCCGGCTCTCACAGACCTGTTAGTTTTTCTTTAAGAAGCCCTCCTGTTCTCCACTCATTACCTGTATTAACTGCACCTGTTTGAACTCGTTACCTGTATAAAAGACACCTGTCCACACACTCAATCAAACAGACTCCAACCTCTCCACAATGGCCAAGACCAGAGAGCTGTGTAAGGACATCAGGGATAAAATTGTAGACCTGCACAAGGCTGGGATGGGCTACAGGACAATAGGCAAGCAGCTTGGTGAGAAGGCAACAACTGTTGGCGCAGATATTAGAAAATGGAAGAAGTTCAAGATGACGGTCAATCACCCTTGGTCTGGGGCTCCATGCAAGATCTCACCTCGTGGGGCATCAATGATCATGAGGAAGGTGAGGGATCAGCCCAGAACTACACGGCAGGACCTGGTCAATGACCTGAAGAGAGCTGGGACCACAGTCTCAAAGAAAACCATTAGTAACACACTACGCCGTCATGGATTAAAATCCTGCAGAGCACGCATGGTCCCCCTGCTCAAGCCAGCGCATGTCCAGGCCCGTCTGAAGTTTGTCAATGACCATCTGGATCATCCAGAGGAGGAATGGAAGAAGGTCATGTGGTCTGATGAGACAAAAATAGAGCTTTTTGGTCTAAACTCCACTCGCCGTGTTTGGAGGAAGAAGAAGGATGAGTACAACCCCAAGAACACCATCCCAACCGTGAAGCATGGAGGTGGAAACATCATTCTTTGGGGATGCTTTTCTGCAACGGGGACAGGACTACTGCACCGTATTGAGGGGAGGATGGATGGGGCCATGTATCGCGAGATCTTGGCCAACAACCTCTTTCCCTCAGTAAGAGCATTGAAGATGGGTCGTGGCTGGGTCTTCCAGCATGTCAACGACCTGAAACACACAGCCAGAGCAACTAAGGAGTGGCTTCATAAGAAGCATCTCAAGGTCCTGGAGTGGCCTAGCCAGTCTCCAGACCTGAACCCAATAGAAGATCTTTGGAGGGAGCTGAAAGTCCGTATTGCCCAGCGACAGCCCCGAAACCTGAAGGATCTGGAGAAGGTCTGTATGGAGGAGTGGGCCAAAATCAATGCTGCAGTGTGTGCAAACCTGGTCAAGAACTACAGGAAACGTATGATCTCTGTAATTGCAAACAAAGGTTTCTGTACCAAATATTAAGTTCTGCTTTTCTGATGTATCAAATACTTATGTCATGCAATAAAATGCAAATTAATTACTTAAAAATCATACAATGTGATTTTCTGGATTTTTGTTTTAGATTCCGTCTCTCACAGTTGAAGTGTACCTATGAAAAAAATTACAGACCTCTACATGCTTTGTAAGTAGGAAAACCTGCAAAATCAGCAGTGTATCAAATACTTGTTCTCCCCACTGTAGGTATTTGTAATTGTCCACATATTCTAGGTCAGAACCATCCAGAGTAGTGATGCTGGACTGGCGGGCAGGTACGGGCAGCGAACGGTTGAAAAGCATGCATTTGGTTTTACTAGCGTTTAAGAGCAGTTGGAGGCCACGGAAGGAGTGTTGTATGTCATTGAAGCTCGTTTGGAGGTTAGTTAACACAGTGTCCAAAGAAGGGCCAGAAGTATACAGAATGGTGTCGTCTGCGTAGAGGTGGATCAGGGAATCACCTGCAGCAAGAGCGACATCGTTGATATATACAGAGAAAAGAGTCGGCCCGAGAATTGAACCTTGTGGTACCCCCATAGAGACTGCCATAGGTCCGGACAACAGGCCCTCCGATTTGACACACTGAACTCTATCTGCGAAGTAGTTGGTGAATCAGGCGAGGCAGTCATTTGAGAAACCAAGGCTATTGAGTCTGCCGATAAGAATACGGTGTTTGACAGAGTCGAAAGCCTTGGCCAGGTCAATGAAGACGGCTGCACAGTGCTGTCTTTCATCGATTATGATATCGTTTAGGACCTTGAGCGGGGCTGAGGTGCACCCATGACCAGCTCGGAAACCGGATTGCACCTCAGAGAAGGTACGGTGGGATTCGAAATGGTCAGTGATCTGTTTATTAACTTGGCTTTCGAAGACTTTAGAAAGGCAGGGCAGGATGGATATAGGTCTGTAACAGTTTGGGTCTAGAGTGTCACCCCCTTTGAAGAGGGGGATGCCTGCGCCAGCATCCCAATCTTTAGGGATCTCGGACGATACGAAAGAGAGGTATAACAGACTGGTAATAGGGGTTGCAACAATGGCGGCGGATAATTTTAGAAATACAGGGTCCAGATTGTCTAGCCCAGCTGATTTGTAAGGGTCCAGGTTTAGCAGCTCTTTCAGAACATCTGCTATCTGGATTTGGGTGAAGGAGAAGCTGGGAAGGCTCGGGCAAGTAGCTGCGGGGGGTGCGGAGCTGTTGGCCAGGGTTGGGGTAGCCAGGAGGAAAGCATGGCCAGCCATAATGAAATGCTTATTGACATTGTCGATTATCATGGATTTATCGGTGGTGACCGTGTTACCTAGCCTCAGTGCAATGGGCAGCTGGGAGGAGGTGCTCTTGTTTTCCATGGACTTTACAGTGTCCCAAATGTTTTTGGAGTTAGAGCTACAGGATGCAAATTTCTGTTTGAAAAGCTAGCCTTTGCTTTCCTGACTGACTGCGTGTATTGGTTCCTGACTTCCCTGAACAGTTGCATATCGCGGGGACTATTCGATGCTATTGCAGTCCGCCACAGGATGTTTTTGTGCTGGTCAAGGGCAGTCAGGTCTGGAGTGAACCAAAGGCTACATCTGTTCTTAGTTCTACATTTTTTGAAAGGGGCATGCTTATTTAAGATGGTGAGGAAATTACTTTTAAAGAACGACCAGGCATCCTCGACTGACGGGATGAGGTCAATATCCTTCCAGGATTCCCGGGCCAGGTCGATTAGAAAGGCCTGCTCGCGGAAGTGTTTTAGGGAGCGTTTGACAGTGATGAGGGGTGATCGTTTGACAGCGGACCCATAGCGGATGCAGGCAATGAGGCAGTGATCGCTGAGATCCTGATTGAAAACAGCAGAGGTGTATTTGGGGGGCAAGTTGGTCAGGATAATATCTATGAGGGTGCCCATGTTTACGGATTTAGGGTTGTACCTGGTGGGTTCCTTGATAATTTGTGTGAGATTGATGGCATCTAGCTTAGATTGTAGGACTGCCGGGGTGTTAAGCATATCCCAGTTTAGGTCACCTAACAGAACGAACTCTGAAGATAGATGAGGAAAAGTCAATTCATATATGGTGTCCAGGGCACAGCTGGGAGCTGAAGGGGGTCTATAACAGGCGGCAACAGTGAGAGACTTATTTCTGGAGAGATTAATTTAAAAAATTAGAAGCTCGAACTGTTTGGGCATAGACCTGGAAAGTATGACAGAACTTTGCAAGCTATCTCTGCAGTAGATTGCAACTCCTCCCCCTTTGACAGTTCTAACTTGACGGAAAATGTTGTATTTGGGTATGGAAATCTCAATTTTTGGTGGCCTTCCTAAGCCAGGATTCAGACACGGCAAGGACATCAGGGTTGGCGGAGTGTGCTAAAGCAGTGAGTAAAACAAACTTAGGAGGAGGCTTCTGATGTTAACATGCATGAAACCAAGGTTTTTTCGATTACACAAGTCAACAAATGAGAGTGCCTAGCGACACGCAGTGCTTGGGTTCTGTGTGTGTGCGTGCGTTTAAATGATGTATGTCTATATAGGCACCGGAGCTGAGCAATAATGGAGACTAGGCATCTACCACCCCACTCAATGTGGTCTCCGAGCATTTCGTATTATTCTGTAAGTAAATCCGAGACACTGCATTTAGTATGGATATGCAGTGGCGATTTTAGCATGTAAATCTTGGTGGGTGAACAAAAAAAAATGTTTTAGATGCATGACAGCAAAGCCAATACATAACACTAAGCAATACACAAATTGCACTATAACGGTGACAAACGGTGCCCACAAACTGTTAAGGCCTACATAAAGCTGTCCCAGCAGCAGAGATTTATTTTCAGCACAATGGAGTAAATCATTGCCACTGCTACACCTGGCTATCAGTGGAGCCTTGTCTGGCAGCAACACTATTAATTCATCCTCATTTACTGCTCTTTAAAAAAACAGCTGATATACCTGACTTGCTTAAACAAATGTGGTTTCTACTGATAATTGAGATGTACAAACTATGGCATAAGGGGACAACGAGCAGATAAGAGGCAATCTGTAATTTCGATTACGACATTATTGAGCGATCTAGAACGGACGCAGTCAATATAGCTATTTGTTCAGCACTTTTGAAATGTACAGCGACAGAATTCAGAACATGGGCCGTTCTTATAGTATTAGCCCTGTACACCAAGTCAGTACCATAGGATAAAGGGGGCATATAAGCAGACAATGAAAGCTCTTACAATATTCAATGATTACATTACTCTAAAACAGGCTATAGGCTACATGTGCACCACCAAGTCAGAACAGTGGGGGGGAAGGGACCAAATTATTAGGGTGAGGCACATGAGCTACTAACAGCTTACTACACAAAATACACCTAGTAGTACTTTCTTAGCTACAGTATACATATCTCCCTGTCATATTACATAATTTATGAGCAGCAAACAATACTTTTTTGGACTCCCCTTGTTGTGCCGTGCTCACTTGAAAAGGAAGGTGGCGCGCCGGGCCTTGTGGGCAAATTCTTCATAAAACTTTGTCATTTTCTGGATTTATGGTGCTTTGAAGACAATTGGGAACTCGGAAAAAAACAAGGTTGAATCATGACGTCAGTGATCTTCAGGTCGGAGCTCTAGAAAGAGGCCCGAGTTCACAACTTTAAATTCCGAGTTGAATGACCGTTCAAAAATGGATTTTCCCAGTCGGAGCTTGTTTTTTTCAGAGTTCCCAGTTGTCTTGAACTCATTAAAGTCTGAGATTTTCAAGTTCCAAGTTTCCAGTTGTTTTGAACGCGGCAGAAGGCATGCTGGATTGACAGCATGGCCAATGTATTCAAACTTTTCTGGCCCATGGTGTTGAATGTTTATCCTTTTAAGTTTGGAATCGGGACCCTTAAACCCAGACTTGGACTACACACCACCTCCACTGAATAGCAGGCTAGTGATTGCTTTGCAACGCTTGCAGTTAGCCACTGATTCCTTCCAAACCACTCATTGTTGAATTTGCAATTTCCAACTTGTTGTGTAATGTTTATGTCCAATGGCCGATGAGCAGCAATACATTTTATCTATAATTTCTCTTCATATGACAATATGAATATGATTGAAAAGGATTTGCCAGCAGACTGTCACCGTGATTCATGATGATGACTGCTTGTCTAGCTTGCTAGGTAAAATTTTGAAAGTATGATGTTGACATGATCAGTCCAATCAAATCTACGGTAGATTTCACGTGATTTAACATAATTTATCTGTTGCCAATGACCTTGAGCCTTCTTGGATGGGCACTTCTAATGTAACTCTATGGCAGCACCCATGGGACTTGAATTTGAGGTTTCCCTGTATATTTTGCGGTGATGTGGTGTCCCCATGAGTGATAGAACACTGAGCCAATCACGGCGCAACTAGAGAACATTACCAACCCCTAAGCTCTGTATTTTTTACACAACACCACAGAAAGCACTGAGCTATGCTGAAACACCTGCATTTTGGAGCTGCCTTACTCAAGAAAGCAAAAAAGAGACCATGTTCTTATGCAGATTTATTTTTTATTTTTTTTACATTGTTTGCAAACTGATATGTGACACGTATTAATGCCAAAATAACATGCAAAACAGGCTCTGCCCCACCTGCCTTCAATGACGGGTCGCCACTGATATGTTACGTTTCCTAAAGTGTGTATCCATTTGTGGATGTCCATTATACAATTCGACTGATATGTTACGAACTGCAGATTTTAATTTAGAATGGAAAATGAAACCAAGCTTAGTGCATCGATTTACATCGCATCAAACCACATCGCATTGATTCATTCTCTAATCAAACCGAATCGCACTGAATTGTTTCAAATGAAAACGTATCATTCCTGTATCATATCGCAGACCAAGTATCTAGATACGTATCGAATCGTTTTGAATGGAATAAATGCACACCCCTAATATTTTGATTTAGCTGACGAACACTTGCTGCGAATATTGAAAAATAAATTGGGAAATATTTTTCACCCTATAACTTTATTATTTATTTTATAAGTAATCATTTAAAAGTGGATGAAAGGAATGCACAGCAGTACTGTCACGATCGTCGTATGGTGGAAGAGAGGAGGACCAAGGCGCAGCGTGAAATGAATACATATTTAATTAACGAAGACGAAGAACACTTTACAAACTAAACAAAACAACAAACCGACGAACGTGAAGCTATATAAACAATGTGCATACATGCAACATAGACATAGACAATCACCCACGAACTACCTAATGAATACGGCTGCCTAAATATGGTTCCCAATCAGAGACAACGATAGACAGCTGTCTCTAATTGAGAACCAATCTAGGCAACCATAGACATACATACACCTAGACTAGACACTGCCCCATAAACATACAAAACCCCTAGACAATACAAAACACATACATCCCCCATGACACACCCTGACCTAACTAAAATAATAAAGAAAACAAAGATAACTAAGGCCAGGGCGTGACAAGTACAGGACAGAGGCATCCTGAACAGAGGTCATCTTTGTCTAACATGTTTATATGCTAATTAATTTTCTCTTTGCAGACCGATGGCAACTTTGTGCTCTACGGTTGGGGTCGGGTTGTCTGGGCATCAAACACTGAGAACAAAGATGCTCAGAGGCTCATCCTCCAACAGGATGGCAACCTGGTCATCTACACCACACAGGACCATCCCATTTGGGCAAGTAACACCGGCCGTCGCAACAATACAGAAAGAGGTCACCTCACCCTCACTGACGAAGGTACCCTGGAGCTCTACGGAGAACGAGTGGTGATCTGGACATCATAACATCATTGCATCCTCATACCTGTCTACTGTAACACCGACCGGCCCAACAATGCACAAAGAGGTCACCTCACCCTCACTGACGAAGCTGCCCTGATGCTCTACAGTCCCAGAAATGTGGTCTGGTGCTCTCATGAAGACACTAGTAATGAGGCAGAGTAACATCTTCACTTTATCATACCTGTCTATACCACTAAATGTCTATTCAAAAGCCTAGAGGCTTTTTCAAATCAAAATCAAATGTTATTAGTCACATGCGCCGAAAACAACAGGTGTAGTTACGAGCCCCTAACCAACAATGCAGTTAAAAAAAATACGGATAAGAATAAGAAATAAAAGTAACAAGTAATTAAAGAGCAGCAGTAAAATACCAATAGCAAGACTATATACAGGGGGGTGCCGGTACAGAGTCAATGTGCGGGGGCACCGGTTAGTTGAGGTAATATGTACATGTAGGTAGAGTTATTAAAGTGACTATGCATAGATGATAACAACAGAGTAGCAGCGGTGTAAAAGGGGGGGAGCAATGCAAATAGTCTGAGTAGCCATTTGATTAGGTGTTCAGGAGTCTTATGGCTTGGAGGTAGAAGCTGTTTAGAAGCCTCTTGGACCTAGACTTGCCCTGCGGTACCAGAGAGAACAGTCTATGACTAGGGTTGCTGGAGTCTTTGACAATTATTAGGGCCTTCCTCTGACACCGCCTGATATAGAGGTCCTGGATGGCAGGACCTCCTCCAAAATCCCCACGAGTTTGATGTTCAGCCTACAACTCCTGCCCTCTAAATTGAGAATTGTAACCCTTTGATTTGGTCAAATAAAGAATATATTGACTTTTAAAGTAGTGGTTTGTGTTATAATTCTGTGCATTGTGACTGTGCTGATTCTCAATATTTTCTGTAGACAATAAACATCACTACTAACTTTTCATCGTGGAGATTGTAGCTTTTTTGGCTCACATAAAATGATACATGAGACCTCAGAAATATTGTATCATGCAAATAAATGGAGGGATACACACATATACATGGATTATAACGTTACAGCTGTGTGTGAGGTTGTGTCTGTGTTTGTCAGTTAGTGGATGTCTGTATCAGTGTGTGTATTGATTGTTCATGATTATGGGTGTGTGTGTGAGTGGGAGGCTGTGTGTCCATGTGTGATGTTACAGGAAGGCACACAGTCTCTCCAGTACAGAAGGGTTTCTGTTGCTGAGGAAGATCATCCTCATCTTTCTTCCCTTCCTCTGTCTGACCTGATGGAGAGAGAAATCTCTCAATCAGTTTAACATGTCATAATCTAAACCATCACAAACAGTGCCAGTGGTGAAAGTGAATATCTCTTACTGTGTGGGTGTTGTAGCCAGTGGCGGTCCAGGTAGTAGAGGTAACAGCTCTCAAACTCCTTCTCACTGAGGGCGCTGGTGCACATGAGTATGGAGTAGAATTTTCAGATCTCATCTCCAAGAATTTGGAAATCTTACATTTTTACATTTTCATTTCCAAGTTTGCCGCCAAAAATATATACACGTTGTTTAGTATATAACACAGGCACTAACTAATAGTGAAAAAGTGAAATATGACGACGGAAACCAACAGAACATCTAATGCAAAGTTTACAAAGACCCAGGCCCAACAAGCAGCAGCTAGCACCATTTTGAGTACTGATGACTACAACTCTACAGCTACCCAGCAACAAGATTCTGCCACGGCCATGTGTCAACAAATGAAAGAGTCTGTAATAAACTATCAACGATCGTTGAACAGGCTCGAAACAATGTTTGAGTCTCAAGACAGCACAGGCTGAACTGAAGGGCTGCATGGACACAGCCGATGAGGCCCTGTCTGATCATGACACCCGGATCGGAGGCCTGGAAAACACCTGAGTGAAGAACGAGCAAAGGTTCTCAATTTAGAGGGCAGGAGTCGCAGGTTGAACATCAAACTCGTGGGGATTTTGGCGGACGAAGAGCAAGGGAAACCCACAGAGTTTGTGTCTAAGCTCATTTCCAAGCTGCTGGGCGACAACAACTTCCCAAAGCCCCTCATCATTGACTGTGCATACCACTCTCTACAGACGAAGCCCTCACCAGGTGCCAAGCCACGCATCATAATCGCAAGGGTACATCACTTTCAGGAAAAGGAACTCATTCTATGACTTGGATGACAGCGAGCTATGGAATACAAAGGCCAAAAGGTTCTCATCTTCTCAAACTACACCATGGAGGTGATGGAGCAACAGCGCGCATTCCGAGATGTGATGCAGACCATGAGAGAGGCGGAGGTGAAATAGAGCTTGCGTTTTCCAGCAAAGCTAAATGTTCATCACAAAGGCATGCCAAGAGTCTTCACCAAGCCCAAAGAGGCTGCAAGCTACAAATCAAAACTACAGCAAACCGCCTGAAAGACTGAAATCCCTCGCCACAAAATTCTGGGATATTGACTGAGCAAACAGTGGATTTTATGTTTATTCATGAACGCTAACATATTAATTTTTTTCCAACAACCGCGGAGAGGGCTGTTAGTAAAGTCTAACTGTTGTTGGCATGCTAGCGTAGCATTGGTCTGTTCTAGCCATCATGACCGGCGGTCTTCATTTACGTGAGATGGGGAAAACAGTGCTTAATTTGGGGAAGCATTCGGGAGGGCGGGTTTCTCTGGGGTCTGTTACTGTGATCTGTTTATTTTAATTCGAACATGTTCATTTGAAATGTTCTTGGAAATGCCAGGAAATTATCATGGTAATCAGTCAGATGTTAAAGGTGTCATTAGTATCCTGGAATGTGCACGGTCTCGGGCACACGTGCAAAAGGGGTATGGTATTTAAGCAATTGAAATCACTTGGTGCTGACATCATTTTCCTGCAAGAAACGCACATAAAAGCCACGGTGCAGCGGCATCTGAGATCCAACTGGATTTCTCAAGTTTATCAATCACCCTTCTCTTCCAAGGCTAGAGGTGTTGATATTCACTTTTGTAAAAACATCCCTTTTCAACTCTCGTCCTTGTCTACAGACCCACACGGTAAGTATATCATAGTATCAGGGAAAATGAACTATTTCCCTGTCACCCTATTGAACGTTTATGGCCCAAATATTGATGACCCACATTTCTTTCGTAATGTTTTTGATTTACTCCCAGATCTTAGTACCACTAACCTAATAATCAGAGGCGATTTTAATTGTTACATTGATCTGTATATTGACAGACTGTCTACACGTACTCCACCAAAAGGTTCTAAATAATCTAATCAAATCCAGGAATCTAGTGGACATCTGGTAACTGCAACATCCCACAGACAGACTACTCATTCTACTCTCATGTTCCCAAGTATTATTCTACAATCGACTACTTCCTAATAGATTCCAAATTGATACCCAATGTGCTCAATTCGAAATTACATAGCATCTTAATAAGTGACCACAGTCCAATTATCTTGTGCCTCAATCTTGCTTTACCAAAACAGAATTACAGTTGCCGTTTTAACCCCTCCTTGCTCACAGACCAAGAATTAATTGACTGCATGACAGCCAAGTTCAAGTCCGGGCCCAGGCTGGGCCACTCAAGGACATTCAGAGACTTGTCCCGAAGCCATTCCTGCATTGTCGGGCTGTATGCTTAGAGTTGTTGGGCTGTATGCTTAGAGTCGTTGTCCTGTTGGAAGGTGAACCTTCTCCCCAGTCTGAGGTCCTGAGTGCTCTGGAGCAGGTTTCATTAAGAATCTCTCTGTACTTTGCTCCGTTCAGCTTTCCCTCGATCCTGCCTAGTCTCCCAGTCCCTGCCGCTGAAAAACATCCCCACAGCATGATTCTGCCACCACCATGCTTCACCGTAGGGATGGTGCCAGGTTTCCTCCAGGCGTGATGCTTGGCATTCAGGACAGAGTTCAATCTTGGTTTCATCAGGCTAGCGAATTTAGTTTATTATGGTCTGAGAGTCCTTTAGGTGCCTTTTGGCAAACTCCAAATTGCTGTCATGTGCCTTTTACTGAGGAGTGGCTTCCGTCTGGCCACTCTACCATAAAGGCCTGATTGGTGTAGTGCTGCAGAGATGGTTGTCCTCTGGAAGATTCTCCCATCTCCACAGAGGAACTCTGGAGCTCTGTCAGAGTGACCATCAGGTTCTTGGTCACCTCCCTGACCAAGGGCCTTCTTCCCTGATTGCTCAGTTTGGCCGGGCGGCCAAAGAGGAAGAGTCTTGGTGGTTCCAAACTTCTTCCATTTAAGAATGATGAAGGCCACTGTGTTCTTGGGGACCTTCAATGCTGCATGAATGTTTTGGTACCCTTCCCCACATCTGAGCCTCAACACTATTTTGTCTCGGAGCTCTACGGACAATTCCTTCGACCTCATGGCTTGGTTTTTGCTCTGACACGCACTGTCAACTGTGGGACCTTGTATAGACAGGTGTGTGCCTTTCCAAATCATGTCAAATCAATTGAATTTGCCACAGGTGGACTCCAATCAAGTTGTAGAAACATCTCAAGGATGATCAATGGAAACATGATGCACCTGAGCTCAATTTCGAGTCTCATAGCAAAGGTTCTGAATACTTATGTAAATAAGGTATCTGGGTTTTTTTATCTGATAAATTTGCTAAAAAAAATGAAAAACCTGTTTTAACTTTCTCTTTATGCGGTATTGTGTGTAGATTGATGAGGGAAAAACGTTTCTAATCTATTTTAGAATAAGGCTGTAACATAACTAAATGTGGAAAAAGTCAAGGGGTCTGAATTCTTTCTGAATGCACTGTATATTCTTCCAGATCCGATGCTTCTAGTTCTGATGTATCAGCCTTCTTATATTCCACCAGCCTGACAAAACTTGATGATAGGGCCAAAAAATAACTGCCAAAACTTGATGATAGTGCCAAAAATAACTGCCAAAATTATTGAACTCAAATTTCAAGAGAAAATAATCGAGGCAATAAAAGCTTTCCCACATGGAAAGGCTGCAGTCCCTGATGGTTTCAGCTCTGAATTTTATAAAACATTCAGTGAAGCTCCCGCTCCCCTCTTACTCAGGATGATCACTGATTCAACAGAAAATAATATTTTGCCAAAATCATTGTATGAAGGCAATATTTGCCAAAGCCAGAGAGGTAACAGATCCTACAAATTATAGACCGATAGCATTGCTTAATTTCAATAAAAAAATATTACCAATGTGCTTGAACATGTAGAAAACATTATTCATCCGGATCAAGCAGGGTTCATCTCTGGAAGGTTCTCTTTTTATAATGTGCGCGGGCTGCTTAACATTCTATATGCAAATCGTGGTAAAGGCTCCAAAGCGGCTATTATATCGCTAGATGCTCAAAAAGCGTTTGACCAAACAGAATCGTCATACATGTTCGAAACACTCACTAGGTTTGGATTTGGTCACTTATTAATCACCTGGGTCAAAATGCTCTATGCCTGCACAACATCCTTTATTCTGACCTCCAGTGACAAATCCAGTCCTTACGAACAACATAGATCTGTCCAGCAGGGCTGGCCACTCTGTCCTCCGCTCTTCGCTACTTCCCTTGAACCACTAGCGATACAAATAAGGGATCATCCTAATTTCCAAGGTCTTAAAGTAGGAAACAAAGAAAGCCGTGTTTTGTAATATGCAGACGATGTGCTTCTATACCTCACGTACCCAGTAGCCTCTGTTCCTAACCTACAAGACTTAATCAATTCATTTGGCAAACTATCTGGCCATTTAATAAATTGGGGGAAACATGATCTCATGCGTATCTCAGATAATATTACAGCAAGCGAGCTAGAGAGGATACCATTTAAAATGGTGCATGACCACTTAATTTACCGGGGACTAAAAATACCTAGAAATCCAAAAACTCATCTTCAAGCTTAAGTTCTGCTGGTAGCCAGAATTTTCAAATGCTTCTTACCTCTTCATTTTTTAAGACATTGGACTCGACAATCTTGCCATTTGTCTGGGGGTTACAAAAACCATCGTATTTGTTAAGCCCACTTGAAAAAGCCCAAGGAAAGTGGTGGTATAGGCCTACCCATCTTTAAGCATTACTACTGGGCTGCAAATGCCAGGGCATTATTAACATACTGCCATCTGCTTTTCCCTGATAAGTCCCTGATACATTTCCTCTCTTCCAGCCTTGTTTTTCTCCAAATCAGAGTGCCCAAACAAACTGACAGGCGACAACTTTGTTTTGAGAAATTCTTTAAGAATTTTAAACCAGATTAAGCATGTTTATAATGTGCCTGATACCTCTGTATACACCCTGATATGATTGAATCATTATTTTGTTCCATCTCAGTCTGATAAGGTGTTTGTTGAATGGAGGGAGAAGGGACTGGCCACAATTGAAGACTTATAAGCATATCAATAAAATAAATAAATTCAAACTCTCCCATTCACATTTTTTCCATTAATTACAAGTCATTCATCTCAAGGAGACCTGGGGTAAAATAGTTAAATATTGAGCTCTCAGATGATCTACAGGGAGAAGCCCTGTTTAGAATTCACTCCTGTTCCATCAATACTAGATATCAATTGATACAATACAAAGTCGTGCATAGACTTCATTACATCAAAACCAAATGACATAGAATTTACCCCCAGGTCTCCCCACTGTGTGACAAATGTAAAGCCTCAGAGAGTTCATTAACTCATCTTTTTTGGCTCGGCCCCCTACTTAATAATTTTTGCAGGAACATCTTTGATTGCTATTCAAAGGTATATGAGAGGGCCATTGAACCTGACCCAGAACTTGCTCTCTTTGGTTGCTCAGAGTCTGTTCTAAGATCGTCCTATGAGGAACAACAGGCTCTGATGTTTGGAATGGTGGCTGCAAAAAAGAAAAATCCTCACAGAATCAAAGTCACCCACCCCCCTTGCTTCCATAGATGGCTAGCAGAAATGATTAACAGCATTTCCTTGGAAAATATTTGTTTTATTCAGGACCTCCTCCTCCAGCAGATCTATCATGATTTAGAGACCTTCTGGACAGAGACTGACTGTGAACACTAGGAACGCTTACTGTTGTTGTAACTGTCATTGTTGTTCTATTCTTGTCACATGTCTTGCTTAAGCAATACTTCACTTCATATGTCTGGCAGCTGTATTTTTTTGTCATTGTTTTGTACTAAATTGCAAAAGAAAATCCTTTAAAATAAAATATACAGTGGGGCAAAAAAGTATTTAGTCAGCCACCAATTGTGCAAGTTCTCCCACTTAAAAAGATGAGGCCTGTAATTTTCATCATAGGTACACTTCAACTATGACAGACAAAATGAGAAGAAAAAAAATCCAGAAAATCACATTGTAGGATTTTTTATTTATTTATTTGCAAATTATGGTGGAAAATAAGTATTTGGTCACCTACAAACAAGCAAGATTTCTGGCTCTCAAAGACCTGTAACTTCTTCTTTAAGAGGCTCCTCTGTCCTCCACTCGTTACCTGTATTAATGGCACCTGTTTGAACTTGTTATCAGTATAAAAGACACCTGTCCACAACCTCAAACAGTCACACTCCAAACTCCACTATGGCCAAAACCAAAGAGCTGTCAAAGGACACCAGAAACAAAATTGTAGACCTGCACCAGGCTGGGAAGACTGAATCTGCAATAGGTAAGCAGCTTGGTTTGAAGAAATCAACTGTGGGAGCAATTATTAGGAAATGGAAGACATACAAGACCACTGATAATATCCC
Organism: Salvelinus fontinalis; assembly: GCF_029448725.1. NCBI lineage: Eukaryota > Metazoa > Chordata > Actinopteri > Salmoniformes > Salmonidae > Salvelinus > Salvelinus fontinalis. The sequence continues at coordinate 8,320 of NW_026600211.1, read as the reverse complement.
TCGATCTGGGGCTCCACGCAAGATCTCACCCCGTGGGGTCAAAATGATCACAAGAACGGTGAGCAAAAATCCCAGAACCACACGGGGGGACCTAGTGAATGACCTGCAGAGAGCTGGGACCAAAGTAACAAAGCCTACCATCAGTAACACACTACACCGCCAGGGACTCAAATCCTGCAGTGCCAGACGTGTCCCCCTGCTTAAGCCAGTACATGTCCAGGCCCGTCTGAAGTTTGCTAGAGAGCATTTGGATGATCCAGAAGAAGATTGGGAGAATGTCATATGGTCAGATGAAACCAAAATATAACTTTTTGGTAAAAACTCAACTCGTCGTGTTTGGAGGACAAAGAATGCTGAGTTGCATCCAAAGAACACCATACCTACTGTGAAGCATGGGGGTGGAAACATCATGCTTTGGGGCTGTTTTTCTGCAAAGGGACCAGGACGACTGATCCGTGTAAAGGACAGAATGAATGGGGCCATGTATCGTGAGAGTTTGAGTGAAAACCTCCTTCCATCAGCAAGGGCATTGAAGATGAAACGTGGCTGGGTCTTTCAGCATGACAATGATCCCAAACACACCGCCCGGGCAACGAAGGAATGGCTTCGTAAGAAGCATTTCAAGGTCCTGGAGTGGCCTAGTCAGTCTCCAGATCTCAACCCCATAGAAAATCTTTGGAGGGAGTTGAAAGTCCGTGTTGCCCAGCAACAGCCCCAAAACATCACTGCTCTAGAGGAGATCTGCATGGAGGAATGGGCCAAAATACCAGCAACAGTGTGTGAAAACCCTGTGAAGACTTACAGAAAACGTTTGATCTCTGTCATTGCCAACAAAGGGTATATAACAAAGTATTGAGATAAACTTTTGTTATTGACCAAATACTTATTTTCCACCATAATTTGCAAATAAATTCATTAAAAATCCTACAATGTGATTTTCTGGATTTTTTTTCTAATTTTGTCTGTCATAGTTGAAGTGTACCTATGATGAAAATTACAGGCCTCTCTCATATTTTTAAGTGGGAGAACTTGCACAATTGGTGGCTGACTAAATACTTTTTTGCCCCACTGTATATACAAAAAATATATATAAACTCCTCACTGTAGTTGGAGACTAGTACTGGGACAAACGGGTCCATGCTGTCAAAGCCCTCCTGTAGGAGGAACACAGAGGATGAGGATAGAAGTTTTTATAGGTGAACTTCTGTTTCTATTTGACTGGTCATACAATAACATGAAACATGATGCATGTAAACACGTCAGAAGGGTTTTGTCAAATAACATTGAGATCATTCCCTTAGTCCCTTCCCCCTAATAGCCCTGATCTAAAGACACCAAACGACTGGAGGTCGTTTTTGGACTGGACATACAACAACATTAATCACAACACAACAGTAGTAGGCCTGATTACCAACAATGACGAGACAGCCTACAGGGAGGAGGTGAGGGCCCTGACGGAGTGGTGCCAGGAAAATAACCTCTCCCTTAAGGTCAACAAAACGAAGGAGCAGATCGTGGACTTCAGGAAACAGCAGATGGAGCACGCCCCTATCCACATCGACGGGACCGCAGTGAAGCTGATAAGCTTCAAGTTCCTTGACGTACACATCACTGACAATCTGAAATGGTCCACCCACACAGACAGTTGTGGTGAAGACGGCACAACACCGCCTCTTTAACCTCAGGTGACTGAAGAAATTCAGCTTGGCCCCTAAGACCCTCACAAACTTTAACAGATGCACAATTGAGAGCAGCCCGTCGTACTGTATCACCGCCTGGTACGGCAACTGCACCGCCCGCAACCGCAGGGCTCTCCAGAGAGTGATGCGGTCTGCCGAACGCACACTGCCTGCCCTCCAGGACACCTACAGCACCCGATGTCACAGGAAGGGCAAAAAGTTAATTGAGGACATCAACCAACCAAGCCACTGCCTGTTCACCCGGCTACCATCCAGAAGGCGACGTCAGTACAGGTGCATCAAAGCTGGGACCGAGAGACTGAAAAACAGCTTCTACCCCCAAGCAATAAGACTGTTAAATAACCATCACTAGCAGGATACCTTAGAGGCTGCTGCCCTAGTCACTTTAATAATGTTTACATACTGCTTTACTCATTTCATGTGTATACTGTATTATATTCTACTGTATTTTAGTCAATGCCTCTCCGACATTGCTTGTCCTAATATTTATATATTTCTTAATTCCATTCTTTTACTTTTAGATTTGTGTGCACCCCTGACTTCGCATTAGACATACAGTTGAAGTCAGAAGTTTGAGTACATTTTTGCCAAATACATTTAAACTCCGTTTTTCACGATCCCTGACATTTAATCCTAGTAACAATTCCCTGTCTTAGGTCAGTTAGGATCACCACTTTATTTTAAGAATGTAAAATGTCAGAATAATAGTAGAGAGAATGATTTATTTCAGATTTTATTTCTTTCATCTCATTTCCAGTGGGTCAGAAGTTTACATGTACTCAATTAGTATTTGGTAACATTGCCTTTAAATAGTACAACTTGGGTCAATCGTTTTGGGTAGACTTTCACAAGCTTCCCACAATAAGTTGGGTGAATTTTGGCCCATTCCTCTTTATATGTACCAACCGAGGCTTACACAAGCTTTACAGTGCAAACAGAGGAATTACCCAAATCTGTCATCTTCAACATAATATTTGAATATTTTATTTCCAAAATGCTATATATCAATTTTCAGAAATGTTGGTAAATTTGCTTTTATTGTTAAAAGAAATTATGAAAAAGTTTGTGTTTTTCACTATCTGGTCACGGCATGGGGTTGTTCAATGACAGACATGTATTTGTTTAAAATCTATCACTTGATGGTTTAATTTCATAGAGACAAATATTATTCTTTTTTTGCAAAATGCTACAGTTTAAGTCGGAAGTTTACATACACCTTAGCCAAATACATTTAAACTCAGTTTTGAACAATTCCTGACATATAATCCTAGTAAAAATTCCCTGTCTTAGGTCAGTTAGGATCACCACTTTATTTTAAGAATGTGAAATGTCAGAATAATAATAGAGAGAATGATTTATTTATGCTTTTATTTATTTCATCACATTCCTAGCGGGTCAGAAGTTTACATACACTAAATTAGTATTTGGTAGCATTGCCTTTAAATTGTTTAATTTGTGTCAAACGTTTCGGGTAGCCTTCCACAAGCTTCCCACAACAAGTTGGTTGAATTTTGGCCCATTCCTCCTGACAGAGCAGGTATAACTGAGTCAGGATGTAGGCCTCCTTGCTCCCACACACTTTTTCAGTTCTGCCCACACATTTTCTATGGGATTGAGGTCAGGGCTTTATGATGGCCACTCCAATACCTTGACTTTGTTGTCCTTAAGCCATTTTGCCACAACTTTGGAAGTATGCTTGGGGTCATTGTCCATTTGGAAGACCCATTTGTGACCAAGCTTTAACTTCCTGACTGATGTCTTGAGATGTTGCTTCAATATATCCACATAATTTCCATCCTCATCATGCCATCTGTTTTGTGAAGTGCACCAGTCCCTCCTGCAGCAAAGCACCCCCACACCATGATGCTGCCACCCCCGTGCTTCACGGTTGGGATGGTGGTCTTCGGCTTGCAAGCCTCCCCCCTTTTCCTCCAAACATAATGATGGTCATTATGGCCAAACAGTTCTATTTTTGTTTCTTCAGACCAGAGGACATTTCTCCAAAAAGTACGATCTTTGTCCCCATATGCAGTTGCAAACCGTAATCTGTCTTTTTTATGGCGGTTTTGGAGCAGTGGCTTCTTCCTTGCTGAGCGGCCTTTCAGATTATGTCGATATAGGACTCGTTTTACTGTGGAATAGATAATTTTGTACCTGTTTCCTCCAGCATCTTCACAAGGTCCTTTGCTGTTATTCTGGCATTGATTTGCACTTTTCGCACCAAAGTACGTTCATCTCTAGGAGACAGAACGCGTCTCCTTCCTGAGCGGTATGACGGCTGCGTGGTCCCATGGTGTTTATACTTGCGTACTATTGTTTGTACAGATGAACTTGGTACCTTCAGGTGTTTGGAAATTGCTCCCAAGGATGAACCAGACTTGTGGAGGTCAACAACAACAAAAAATCTGAGGTAATTGCTGATTTATTTTGATTTCTCCATGATGTCAAGCAAAGAGGCACTGAGTTTGAAGGTAGGCCTTGAGATACATCTACAGGTACACCTCCAATTGACTCAAATGATGTCAATTAGCCCATCAGAAGCTTCTGAAGCCATGACATCATTTTCTGGAATTTTCCAAGCTGTTTAAAGGCACAGTCAACTTAGTGTATATAAACTTCTGACCCACTGGAATTGTGATACAGTGAATTATAAGTGAAATAATCTGTCTTTAAACAATTGTTGGAAAAATTACTTGTGTCATGCACAAAGTAGATGTCCTAACCGTCTTGCCAAAACTATAGTTTGTTAACAAGAAATTTGCAGAGTGGTTGAAAAACTAGTTTTCATGACTCCAACCTAAGTGTATGTAAACTTCCGACTTCAACTGTATATATCCGCCTCACTCTCAGAGAAATAAGTAGTACTGCTAGTTTTAACACAGTCAAATGTAACAAATAAGTACATTTTTATGTCTTGAGTCAATATATTTTTTTGTTTAATATGCACTAGCGTTCAAAAGCTTGGGGTCACTTAGAAATGTCCTTGTTTTTGAAAGAAAAGCAAAAAAATGTGTCCATTAAAATAACATCAAATTGATCAGAAAGTGTAGACATTGTTAATGTTGTAAATTACTATTGTAGCTGGAATCGGCTGATTTATTATGGAATACCTACATAGGTGTACAGAGGCCCATTATCAGCAACCATCACTCCTGTGTTCCAATGGCATGTTGTGTTAGCTAATCCAAGTTTATCATTTTAAAATGCTAATTTATCATTAGAAAACACTTTTGCAATTATGTTAGCCCAGCTGAAAACTGTTGTCCTGATTAAATATGCAATAAAATTGGCCTTCTTTAGACTAGTTGAGTATCTGGCGCATCAGCATTTGTGGGTTAGATTACAGGCTCAAAATGGCCAGAAACAAAGTACTTTCTTCTGAAACTCATCAATCTATTCTTGTTCTGAGAAAAGAAGGCTATTCCATGTGAGAAATTGCCAAGAAACTGAAGATCTCGTACAATGCTATGTGCTACTCCCTTCACAGAACAGAGCAAACTGTCTCTAACCAGAATAGAAAGAGGAGTGGGAGGCCCCGGTGCACAACTGAGCAACAGGACAAGTACATTAGAGTGTCTAGTTTGAGAAACAAACACCTCACAAGTCCTCAACTGGCAGCTTCATTAAATAGTACCTGCAAAACCCTAGTCTCAATGTCAACAGTGAAGAGGCGACTCTGGGATGCTGGCCTTCTAGGCAGAGTTCCTCTGTCCAGTGTCTGTGTTCTTTTGCCTATCTTAATCTTTTCTTTATATTGGCCAGTCTGAGATATGGCTTTTTCTTTGCAACTCTGCCTAGAAGGCCAGCATCCCAGAGTCGCCTCTTCACTGTTGACGTTGAGACTGGTGTTTTGTGGGACTTGTGAGGTCTCTGTTTCTCAAACTAGACACTCTAATGTACTTGTCCTCTTGCTCAGTTGTGCACCGGGGCCTCCCACTCCTCTTTCTATTCTGGTTAGATTCAGTTTGCGCTGTTCTGTGAAGGGAGTGCTTTTCTTTCAAAAACATGGACATTTCTAAGTGACTCCAAACTTTTGAACGGTAGTGTATGTATATATATATATAATTAAATACAGTAATATGAGATCTGTATGTAAAACATTTACATTTACATTTTTGTCATTTAGCAGATGCTCTTATCCAGAGCGGCTTACAGTAAGTGCATTTATCTTAAAATAGCTAGATGAGACAACCACATAGCACAGTCAAATATACAGGATGCTAACATTCCATTCCAGCTAAACAATGCATATATAGCATTTAGCAAAAAACTCATTTTCATGCACATCTAAAATCTATTAATAAAAAATCTGAGAACAGTTATATTTTACACACAGATGATGGTACCCATAAGCAATCATTTGTGATGAAAAGGCAGAAGAGTTGGTGGATATAGCATTTTGGAAATAAACTCTTCCTTCATAAAAGAAGACTGTAATGGGGACATTTCAGATGCAGAAACAGTCCTTGACTTTTTCCACATTTTGTTGGGTTACAAAGTGGGATTAAAGTGGATTTAATTGTCATTTTTGGTCAACGAGCTACACAACATACTCTGTAATATCAAAGTAGAAGAAAAATTCTAACATTTATTACAATGTTGAAAAATAAAACACTAATACCTTGATTACATAAGTATTCAACCCCCTGAGACAATACATGTGAGAAACACAGTTGGCAGCGATTACAGTTGTGAGTCTTTCTGGGTAAGTCTCTAAGAGCTTTGCACACCTGGATTGTGCAATATTTACCCATTATTATTTAAAAATCCTTCAAGCTATGTCAAGTTGGTTGTTGATCTTGAGATAGATTTTCAAGACAATTTATGTCAAAACTGTAACTAGGCCACTCAGGAAAATTCAATGTTGTCCTAGCAACTCCAGTGTAAATTTGTCCTTGTGTTTTAAGTTATTGTCCTGCTGAAAGGTGAATTTGTCTCCCAGTGTCTGTTGCAAGGAAGACTGAACCAGGTTTTCCTCTAGGATTTTGTCTGTGCTTAGCTGCCTTCCGTTTCTTTTTATTTAAAAAAACTCTCTAGTCCTTGCCAATGACAAGCATGCCCATAACATGATGCAGCGACCACCATGCTTGAAAATATGAAGAGTGGTACTCAGTGATGTGTTGTGTTGGATTTTCCCCAAATATAATGCTTTGTATTCAGGACAAAAAGTTAATTTATTTGCAAAAATGTTTTGCAGTATTACTTTATACTTTATTGTTGAAAACAGGATGCATGTTTTGGAATATTCTGTACAAGCTTCCAAATTTTCACTCTGTCATTTAGGTTAGTATTGCGGAGTAACTACGATGTTGTTGATCCATCCTCAGTTTTCTACTATCACAGCAATTACACTTTGTAACTGTTTTAAAATCACCATTGGCCTTATGGTGAAATTCCTGAGCAGTTTCCTTTCTCTCTGGCAACTGAGTTAGGAAGGAGGCCTATATCTTTGTAGTGACTGCGTGTATTGATACACCATTCAAAACCGAATTAATAACTTAACCATGCTCAAGGGGATATTCAGCGTCTTCTTACCAATCGGTGCCCTTCTTTGCGAGAAATTGAAAAAACTCCCTGGTCTTTGTGGTTGAATCTGTGCATAAAATTCACTACTCGATTGAGGGACATTACAGATAATTGTATGTGTGGGTTAGTCATAAAACAATTATGTTAACCACTATTATTGAACACAGAATGAGTCAATGCAACTGATTATGTGATTTGTTAAGCACATTTTTACTCCTGAATTTATTGAGGCTTGCCATAACAAACGTGTTGAATACTTATTGACTCAAGACATTTCAGCTTTTCATTTTGTATTAATTTGTCACGCCCTGACCATAGAGAGCCGTAGTTTCTTTATGGTATAGTAGGTCAGGGCGTGACTGGGGTGTTCTAGTCTATGATTTCTATGTGGTGTTCTAGTTTTCAAATTTCTATGTTGGTGTGCTTGATATGGTTCCCAATTAGAGGCAGCTGGTAATCGTTGTCTCTAATTGGGGATCATATTTAGGTAGCCTTTTTTCCACCTGTGTTTTGTGGGATATTGAATTTTGTATTTTGAGTTAGTGTATGTAGCACCTCTGTAGTCACTGTTTGTGTTTTGTTTTATAGTTTCACTTTAATAAATTATGTGGAACTGTAATCATGCTGTGCCTTGGTCCTTCTCTACAAACGAACGTGACATAATTTTGAAATGATTATACAAACTAAATATATGTTTGACATAGGGTATTGTGTGTAGATCAGTGACACAAAATCTCTAATAAATCTAATGTAAATGCAGGCTGTAACATAACAACATGTAGAAAAAGTCAAGGGGTGTGAATACTTTCTGAAGGTACTGTAACTAAAGTAACTGTAACTAATATTCAGTTTAGACACAATGTTTAGCATCTTTGGAGTTTCTTTATTACACTTCATTTCCACTGTTCTGCTTGTGAAACTCAAGGTGTGGGTGATGGTCACTAGTGTGGGCTGATGGTCACTAGTGTGGGCTGATGGTCACTAGTGTGGGTTGATGGTCACTAGTGTGGGCTGATGGTCACTAGTGTGGGTTGATGGTCACTAGTGTGGGTTGATGGTCACTAGTGTGGGTTGATGGTCACTAGTGTGGGCTG